>NW_021833276.1:17500-72500 GCF_006345805.1 Octopus sinensis
CATCGGAACGCCACCCTTCCACAGGAAGCGGAAGAGTATGCGTTCCAGTTTGGTGATGGTGACGTCGGGAAAAGGTACGACGGTCAGGCGGTAATCGATGACGGATGCGATGTACGCGTTCGCCACCTCACCCTTGCCTTTTAGAGACAGCTTTCTCTCGGCCCATGTTTGGCTGAGAGCGACCACTCTACTCGTGATCTCGTCCCAGTTCTTATCTATTTGGAGGTCCGGACTGAACCAGACCCCGAGCAATTTAACCGGTCCGTCCGTCCTGCGTCCCACTACTGAGCCGCAGTCGGACGGCATGAGCTTGCTTCTCCAGTTGCCGAGTATCAAACCCACTGACTTTTCCGGGTTAATCTACGCTCCCGTCACCGTTTCGTATTTTCTTAGTGTCTCGCCTATCATCTGGATGTGTTTGTCGCTCGACACTATGACGGTGACATCGTCCGCATATGCCGACACGCTCGTCCCGCAACCCAGTTCTCGTGGGATGTCCCTCAGTGTCGCCAGCTTCCGCAGTAGCGGCTCGAGAGTCAATACATACAGAAGCGCCGACAGGGGACACCCCTGACGGACCGAACGCGTGATGTCACACGGTTTCGACAGGTGACCGTTCACCCGAATCACCGATCGGATGCCGCTATACAAGGCAGCGATCCAACCGCGGAAGACGGGACCGAAACCAGCCGCCCTGATGACGGCCGCCAAGTACCGATGGTCGACCCTATCGAAGGCTTTAGACTGATCCAAATTTATCAGCGCCCCACCTATGCCAGGAACCTTAACTACCATGTCCACAATGTAGCGCATCAAATGGAGGCTGTCATGTATGGTTCTGGCCGGCACGGCGCATGTTTGCGCCATGTCGACCAGTTTACCAATGACAAGCGCCAACCTCTCGGCTATTACTTTGGCCAAAATTTTCAAATCTGCGTTGAGCAGAGTGATAGGCCTGAAATTATCTATAATATTCCCCTTGTTTGGGTCTTTCTTCAGCAACGTGACTGCACCTCGGCTCACGAAACCGGGGATTCTCCCGTTTTGTTGCCAGTTGCAGTAGACTGATGCCAAGAGGTCGCCAAACAAGTCTGGCATTTGACAATACAGCTCGTAGGGTAAACCATCCAATCCAGGCGACTTATCCCTCGCGCAGCCCGCCATCGCATCCCACACGTCATCGGCTGTGATGGGACTTTCACAACACTCCGCTTCTCTTGCCGAGAGCCGCGGCAGGTCGGTCAGGTAGGCACTGAAATCCATCCCGCATTCCGACCCACCACTCGCACCAAACAGTAGAGCAAAGTGCTGTTGGAAGGCCTCACACATCCTTTCGGGTTCGAGTAAACTGCATCCCTGTTGATCTATTAGAGACCGAATGGTGGCTCTGTTGCCACGCTGCGCCTCCGCTACCCGGGCCTCTCGCGCAGCTTCGATCCCTTCGTTCCATAAGGCACGCATTTTAGCTCTGACGACGCAACCTTCGTGTTTGGCGTTGAGGTTTTGGTCGAGGGCCATCCTCGCAGCCAGCACGTTGGTTGCGCTGCCAGTGGTAAGTGCCTCTTCTAGTTTCTTAACCAAGTCTCCCTCTATTCTATTTCGTTCTATCACTAATTCCTTGCTAAACCTAATTGATTCCGATTTTATTGCCATTTTCAGGGCGAACCACCAGCGGTTGTTGAGGACGGCTCCCGTCAGCGCCCTCTTAATTAACTCGCTAATCCGGTTCCTGTAAACCTGTCGCGCTAACAGCGACGTGTTCAGTTTCCAGTAACCGGGACCCTGTCTATGTGTTTTATCTAAGTCGAGCGTACACGTCACAAATTTGTGATCTGTGTATATTTTAAATTGTGGACATCCTACACTATCCCTATCCGCTGTCCTGCATAGTATTCTATCTAGATAAGATCTCGAGAATCCTACGCGGTTTGTCCAAGTCCACGTTGTCACGTTCGGATGGTCGAGTCGGAACCTGTCAGATAAATGGAAACGTCTGAGCAGGTCTTTGAGGCTCTTACACCCCTTTCTATTCCTATCCATTCCCACATAATCTAGATGCGTGTCCAAGGTAGCGTTCCAATCCCCTACAAACAGTAAAGGTCTAGACGTACCCAGGAAAACTTCTAGACGTCTGAAGAAATCCGCCTGACCCGTTAAGGACGGTGCATAAACTGCCATCAGACGGAATGTACACCCATTTCTGCCATCCACGTCCAAGACAACCACTCTACCCTCCGGGTCTAGGAATATTGCTCTTACTTTTACATTTAGACTCTTTCGAAAAAGCATTGCGGTAACTCCACCACTCATGTTAGGCAGACAGGGAGAAAAATAAATGTCAAATTGATTGCCAAACATGGACGCGAGGGCCCGCGGCTTACTGAGTCTGGTTTCACTGATAGCTACTATATCCACGTTCAGTGACTTGATGTCATTTAGAAGGTATCCTTGCTTCCAAGACGACGCCAAGCCACGCGCATTCACACAACCCAATTTAAGCATACTTGACATTTACGAAAATTGTGTTTTACACACTACATTGGGAGAGACAAGAGGCAAGAGGGGAGGTCACTTACTCATTTTAAAAGTTTCATTTTTTCTTCTTCTTTTGTATTGTTTTTGATGAGGTGTTTGTATAGTTTTTTCGACAGGTATCGTTGAAACCCGCCTACCGCTTTCTGAAATATTGTTTTCAGTATGTGGTGTTGTGCTTGTGTTATGTGTAAAATTCTGATGTGTTTCGGTGGTGTGCTGTGCGGATGATTGTTTGTCTTAAAGTCATCTTCACAGATGTCCGTGTTGGATGTGATGTAGCCCATTAATTCTTTATTGTCTGTGTCTATTGCAGTTAGTTGTGTGTGTGGTTTTACGGGTTCATTGCTTTTTTGATTGTCTAGTGGGATGCTGTCAGCTGTTATGTATCTCCCTGCTTTACTTCCTTGTTTGGTGGATTTTTTGGATCTTTTCCTTTTACCCCCTGTGGCTATTTGCCATTCCGTCGAACTTTCGTCGTCCGACGTATCAGTAGGAGGTAAAGGCAAAGCATTTGCATTACTATGTATGCTTGTAGAAATTGTTGAGCTTTTGTGCGGTGTTTATGTTGTGGTGTTAGGGGTAGAATTTGTCTTCTCGTCACTGTTTTCTGTCTTTTTAATTGTCGTTCTCGGTGTTGGTGTTGGTGTTGGTCTATTTTTTGTTGGTTCAACATGTTGAATTAGTTGTGACGTCAGCGGTGATTGTGTTGGTACTGTTTCTTTTCTTGGTGATGTTGTTGGGGTTTGTATGCTGGTTTGTTGTTTTTTCTTGGCATTGTTCCAATTGAGTGTGTGTGTTGGTGGTTGGTGTTGGTGTTGGCAACAAGGGTTTTTTATTGTTTTCTGATTTGTTCTTTCTTGTTTTTTCTGTACCAGAGCGCACTTGGCAATTAAATGTTCGGGGCTGCCACAGTTGTAGCATCTAGACTTTTTGCCTTCTGCTACAACATATAGGCATTGCCCATTTTCCAAGTGGATCTTATCCGGTAGGCTCTCGATAGAGGCCCCCTCAATCTGTATGGTCACCACTATTGTCTTCCCACCCCAAATGTCGCCAAGGTACACGGCGGTTTCCAAAATGTTGATATTTTTTAAATGGTAACAGATTGCCCCTATTATACATTTGTTAGGAATCTCGGGAGGTGCATTTTTAATAGTGATTCGACTCACTCTCTGGTTTTTATGGTATGGGACCATGATGATTTCATCATTTCCTAGTTTATATATTCTTTTTCTTTCATTATGCTTTTTAAGCATTTTTCTACATCTGTTTTTGTAATCTGTTCATTTAGTTTTTGTTTTTCCTTATAATTTTATATATAATTGTCTTATTTTCTATTTCTTGCTTTATGTGTTGAGGTGTATGTAACACTAAATCTTGCCCTCTGGTTGTAAAGAGAGCTCTCGTTTCTATTAGCTCTTCACTTGTAAATGTTACAATCTCTTTCTTCTGACGCAGAGTGTCAGCGAAATTTACTTGTGTTGTTGATTTTTTTTGTATTAACATCTTCACTATTAGATAGTTCATTTTTATTGTCGTTCTTGTTGTTGTTGTTTTTTTCTTAATAGTATTCGCGTGAGTTTCATTTTTATCATTTATGTTGGTGGTGGTGGTGGAGGTTGTGGTTATAGCAGTAGTCTCGTTGTTGTTGTTGTTGTTAGTGGTGGTGGTGGTGACAGGGCTGTTACCGCACGTGGTTGCAGCGTTCATTCGACCGTTATTCATGTTTGCACTTTGTGTGCATGAGTTCTTTTTTTCTCCTAGCGTTTCCAGACTAGGAAAATTCTGGTCCATAAAGGAACGCGACCAGCGTTCTACAATAAAATTTCTCGACATTTTCTAATGTCGAGAATAAAATTTCAGAAATGAAATGTGGTTGAAACTGCCTCTAGGGGCGAATTCCTCACTTGGAAAAGCACTCAAACGAAAGTTGGGTGCCTTACACACCTTATTTGCAAAAATGTACACAAAATATGGGCTATAAATAGTCAAAATAAACGATTACCTTCGGAGCCGAACTGACAGCACGTCCGTAGATAGATAGATAGATAGATAGATAGATAGATAGATAGATAGATAGATAGATAGATAGATAGATAGATAGATAGATAGATAGATAGATAGATAGATAGATATGTTTCTTTATTAGCCACACAGACGGAACAGATTACAAAGTAGAGCATTTCACTTTTTGAAGAAAAAATAAAGTGGGGTAGGTTTTCGATCAAAAGGGATCGAAAGAGGGAAAGAAAAAAAAAAGGAAAAGATACAAAAGAAAAAAAAAGAAAAAAGAATAAAAAAGGAAAGGAAAAAAGGGGAACAAGAAACAAACGATCAATAGGGATCGTGTATTCCCAGCGTCATGATGTACGGTGTAAAGGGGGAAGCAGATAAGGTTTTTCCGTGGGAAGAAAAGCCTACGGAAAAGACCACGGTAACCTCGGTCAATATTGTAACATGTTACCACATTTGTTTGCAAGTGGGGAACCCTCTATTATCAATTTCTGGGTTCATAGGTCTACCCTATCGAAAGCTTTCGATTGATCCGAATTGACCAGCGCCCCACCCATGCCAGGTTCCTTAACTACTCTGTATATGATGTAGCGCATCAGGTGGAGATTGTCATGTATGCTCCGGCCCGGCACGGCGCACGTTTGCGCCTTGTCAACAAGTTTCTCGATTTCAAGCGACAACCTCTTAGCTAATACCTTGGCCAAAATTTTCAAGTCTGCATTAAGCAAAGTGATGGGCCTAAAGTTATCTATTACATTCCCCTTGTTTAGATCTTTCTTCAGCAGTGTTACGGCTCCTCGGCTCACAAAACCAGGAATGCTCCCGTCTTCCTACCAGTTGCAGTACACCGCTGCCAAGACGTCTCCAAACAAGTCTGGCATACAACTGTATAACTCGTAGGGCAGACCATCCAAACCCGGCGATTTGTCTATCGAGCATTCTGCCATTGCGGCTCACACATCCGCCGCCGTGATGGCACCTTCGCAGCACTCTGCCTCTCTTGCCGAGATTCGTGGCTCGCTGTGCAAGTAGGCACTGAAGTCCACCCTGCGTTCACGCTCGCCACTCGTCCCGAACAGTCGGGTAAAGTGCCGCTGAAATGCCTCGCACATCTTGCTGGGCGCGAGCAGTTCACGCCCTTGTTCGTCTACCAGAGACCGAATGGTAGCTTTGTTGCCCTGCTGCGCCTCCGCCACCCGGGCCTCTCTCCCGGCTCCAACACCTTCCATCCTTAGAGCACGCAGCCTAGCCCTGACAGCACACTCTTCGTGTTTGGCGTTGAAGTGTTGGTCTAGGGCCAACCTCGCCGCTAAAACGTCGGATATGATGCCGCTTCTTATTGCCTCTTCTAACTTCTTAACTAACTCACCCTCGACTCTATTTTTATCTACGGCTAGTGCCTTGCTATATCTAATAGCTTCCGCTTTTACTGCTCTCTTGAGGGTGAACCACAATTTGTCGTTGATGCTGGCTCCCGTTAAAGCCCTCTTTACTAACGTGTTGATTAAACCTCTCTGGACGGGAAAGATGCATTTAGTTTCCAGTAACCGGAACCCTGTCTATGCGCGTTATGTAAGTCTAGCGTACACGTTACGAATTTGTGATCCGTGTAGCTGACTGTGTGGAATTGTGGACCTCCTAAATTATCCCTGTCTACTGTCCTACACAGTATCCTATCTAGATACGATCTCGACGACCCACTGCATGACATGCAAAATATAACACCCTATATCTAATTATCTATAAATTAAACGACCAAACTGGGTTCATAAAATACAATGAAATGAAATGAAATAAAAGCAGAATCCTATACAAGAAAATAATAATAGTATATAACAGTCGGTTTTTCTTAAGAAATATATCGAAATTTATACAAAAACTTTGCGATGTGGAATAAATCATTCATAATAAGAAACAAATCCAACAGTATGATTAAAAACTAGTCCAAGAATCAAAAATATACGCTATCCATATGGTATATTGCTAGTCGACATTTTAAATTTAGCTGCGTGTCTGTATGAATTCAACAGTTCGCTTCTTTGATTTAAAGAATTATTGTCTTGGAATAAAATAAAATATTTTTCCAGCAAACATAAATCGCACTTGAAATTTCTCTTATGCGCACCGTGCCTGTATGGTGCCGCTCTATCCGAAATACTTCATGACACGTTGAAAGGTCGGGCTTCTTTTTCTTTTAATTCCAGACATATTTCGCCAGGCTGGTCTTCGTCCTATTTTCGAGGTATGTAAAGGAATTTTTATGCGAATAAAATCGGGTTTTAAAAGAATTTCAGAAGCCCCTGTATAAGTTCTATATTTGCACCTTGAGTCTATATACGACTCCTTTTTCTAAACATTTCCCTTCCAACGGACAGGAGGATCCATCTTTACAATTACAATTTTAAGAGGATCGGTACTAAGCTTGTTATCAATGAGTTTCCTGTTGTGCTGGCTAACGTAAGAGGCGAAATTCCTGCAACAAGAATAGCTGATCTTAAGGGTTCTTCTATTAAATATTCTATAAAATTTATGGTCCTTTTTAAAATGCCTAGAGACTAATTTCAAGAATTCCCTACCTATGTTTGTTTTTACGGCTAAATTGAAAGCTGGGTTGAACCACAAAACTTTTCTGGTCCTAGTTCTGCGCGCAGCATTACTACTAGCATTAACTTGGTTATACTGGATCTTCTCAGAGAATCCACTATTCCTTAATGCGCTCTCGTAATAAGGAGCAGCATTTTGGAATGCTGCCTCATCCGAATAAATTGACGATATTCGCCTACCTACATTGCTGACTATGTCCCTAAGAATAACTGATAGCTTATCATTAAGCTTACGGTAAGGTTTAAATTTATCCGACCTTAAATCCAAATTTACATCTAAAAAACTACACTTTTCAGGTTAGTATCTATCGTAACCCGTAAGCCCATCCTTTGGAAGAAAGCAATAAGGTCCTTCCTAAGTTTATCTGATTCACGGCTGTTTAAATTATGGGTGACTATAAGGCCGTCATCCCTATATAAACCTGCATCTATAAACGGGAATTCTATTTTTAGATTATGAAGGATATGGGCTCCTATGAGCATACATAACTCAGCCCCGTCGTATGTCCCCATCGGTACATCGAAAAGAGAATCTTCACTCTACTTAACCTAGGTGGAATCCTCGAAAAAAAGAAGTGATTTCCTTGCATGAATGATTACGTCAATTTTCGAGTTATCGATGTTGACATACTGTTTGGCGAAGTCTGATGCTCTTAGGAGTAAAGTCCTAGATATTGACGAGTAGAAGTCAATAATATCAAACTGCGTAAAATTGCAGTTTGAAATGTTTTTTCGGTTCAATTTTAACAAAACTGCCCGACGAACGGGAAAGTGAAACTCTGAGTAACAGCTTTTGTTATATTTCTGCTGCTTTTAAATAAAGTATACTTATATATATATATTGGAGCACTCCGTCGGTTACGGCAACAAGGGTTCCAGCTGATACGATCAATGGAACAGCTTGCTCATGAAATTAACGTGCAAGAGACTGAGCAATCCACAAACACGTGTACCCCTAACGTAGTTCTCGGGGAGTTTCAGCGTGACACAGAGTGTGACAAGGCCAGCCCTTAGAAAATACAGGTACAGTTCATTTTCGCCAGCTGAGTGGATTGGAGCAACGTGTCTTGCTCAAGGACACAACGCGTCGCCGGGAATTGAACTCACGACCTTATAATCGTGAACCGAATGCCCTAACCACTTAGCCACGCGCTTTCATAATTTACGTATATATTCACAATATATACGTGTATTATATATATATATATACCAGATACGCCGAAACAAAAAATTGTCGATAACCATTAAATTTATGCGTCTCGAAACAAACCGATAGAAATCTCTACAAAATTCGTTATTACCGTATTGGTCCAATTTCGGGGTTAATTCACAAGAAATTTCCCCCTCTTCAGCGGAAATTTTTTTTTATCCTATATCAATTATAAATAGATTAGTGTTCACTTCCGGATTCTATCACTCTGTGAAAGTTTCTAGTTCAAATCACACGTGTCTCGAGGTGCGCCGACGATTTTTCTATTTTGGATATATTTGGGGTACTTAGGTCTGCTCGGGACATGGTGCTTGCTTCTTCCGTGGGTATGAATAAGTATTTCATTTATATCTCGCGTATGTGCCGCTGAAGAGGGGAAAATTTCTTATGAATTAACCCCGAAATTGGACCAATACGGTAATAACGAATTTTGTAGAGATTTCTATCGGTTTGTTTCGAGACGCATAAATTTAATGGTTATCGACAATTTTTTTGTTTCGGCGTATCTGGCATTAGAATTTTTCTTCTGCCCTTATCTTGTAAATCTTTATATATAAAAGTGAAGTTGTGTGTCTGTCTCCTACGATTTAGATTCCTAACTACTCCCACATTTTGCGGTGCAGTTTAACCAAAACCGGGTATCTTATAGTCGTGATTCATATCGAACTCTTCTGGGTATTAGCGCGCGTCTACGATGAGTCTACGATTTAAAAAAAAATTACCATCATTTTTTTCCATTTTAATGCATTTTTTCGGTATTATATAAGGGAAGTAACTCTCTAAAAATGTCTACGATGAGTCAACGATTTTTAAAAAATTACCATAATTTTTTTTTCCATTTTTAATGCATTTTTTTGCTATTTTTTGGCTATAACTCTCTAAAAATGCTTATATAATTATTTCCCTTACAAACCCGAGCAACGCCGGGCGATACCGCTAGTTATGTATAAATTTTACCTTTAAAGGCATTTTTTGATATGCTGGCCATTGATAAAATGTTTTTCCCGAAAAAGTTTTTATCATATATCAATTATATATTATATATATATATATATATATATATTATATATATATATACATATATATATATATATATATATATATATATACTTACGTACATGCATGTATACATACATATATATATATATATGTATCTATATATATATATATATTGATATAATAATAATAATAATAATAATAAAATTATATAATAATATAATAATAATAAATAATAATAATAATAATAATATAATATTAATAATAATATAATAATAATATAATAATAATAATAATAATAATAATAATAATAATAATAATAATATAATTATATAATAATAATAATAATAATAATATTATAACAAAAGAATGAATGAGTCCGATATTATGTAAAATAGAGGAATTTATATTTATACAGGTATATATAATATATATAATATATATATATAAATGGCGGTGCCCCAGCATGGCCACGGCTCGTGAGCTGAAACTAATATATATATAAAATTATAATTAGGGTATCTACGAGATACCGCCATGCTGAAAATAGCAGCCATGATCTGACACTAAAACCACCTTAATTGTCCATATCGCAAACACGGAGAGAAAACAAAGAGACAAGATGAAACTAGTAAAAAATTACTGGAAAATTCTAGATCCGGATTTCTGACTTTGCATTTAGAAATGCTTTCCCTCGTCAGTTGAATACACACAGAAAAGAGACATAAACATATATATATAAGCACAACATACGAATACTTACATATACGAACGTATACATATATATATATATATTATATTAATATATATATATATATGCAAGTATGCGTCACTGTATTTACTGCGGTGATTTTTAACCATATCTCACATGGAATTATACGGCGAGTATTTTGAACTGTGCATAATACGTATGCATACGTACATATATATGCATATATACGTATGCATACGTACATATATATGCATATATATGTATGTATACGTTCGTATATGTATGTATACGTACCCTTTACTCTTTTACCCTTTTACTTGTTTCAGTCATTTGACTGCGGCCATGCTGGAGCACCGCCTTTAGTCGAGCAAATCGACCCCGGGACTTATTCTTTGTAAGCCCAGTACTTATTCTATCGGTCTCTTTTGCCGAACCCCGAAGTTACGGGGACGTAAACACACCAGCATCGGTTGTCAAGCAATGCTAGGGGGACAAACACAGACTAACAAACACATACACACACATATATATACATATATACGATAGGCTTCTTTCAGTTTCCGTCTACCAAATCCACTCACAAGGCATTGGTGGGCCGGGGCTATAGCAGAAGACACTTGCCCAAGATGCCACGCAGTGGGACTGAACCCGGAACCATGTGGTTGGTTAGCAAGCTACTTACCACACAGCCACTCCTGCGCCTTACGTAGGTTGTATTTATATATATATATGTATTTGTATTTCTCTTCTGTGTGTATTTTACTGACGAGGCAAAGCATTCCTAAATACAAGGTGGTTTTAGAGTCAGATCATGGCTGCTATTTTCGTAGATACCCTAATTTATAATTTTAATAATTATTACCTTGAAGGTTATTCTTTCCATGCTGGCCACTTGATAAAATCGTTGTTTTATTTTAAATTAACGATCTTATCCTTATATATATATATATATATATATTATATATATATATATATATGTGTGTGTGTGTGTGTGTGTGTGTGTGTGTATGTGTGTGTGGTGTGTGTATGTGTGTGTGTGTGTGGTGTGTTATGTGGTGTGTGTGTGTGTATGTGTGTGTTGTGTGTGTGTGTGTATATATATATATATATATATATAAACATATATATATTTGTATTTACACACAACAATTTGTTATAGAGAGAAGAATTGATGGATATCGTCGCCGAATCAGTTTTCACACCGACATGTAAAAGCATACATAGAAATTAAATAAAATTAAATAGATCATCGAACTCGATCTCTTTCGGTTTCGACGATGTGATTTTCATTAACAGGAGATTCATTGTAAATATGATGTAATTGCCTTAACTTTTTTAAAACATGTTGCGAAAATAATTTTACCAAATCCTCTAGCAATACATTTTTGACGAGAATTTGGGATAAATGTCTGCGATGGCGTCCCGTCCAGCTGGGGGGAACACATACCTCACAGAAACCGGGAAATCGGGCCCATGAGCCTGACTAGGCTTGAAAAGGGCGCAAAAAATGGGGTAAATGTAATTACTTTCCAGCGAAAATTTATGCGCAATGTGGTAGTTTATCAATGCTTGCCTGTCTGTATAGAGCAGCTATCATTCTGAGAGAAATACCTAGGAGCTCCCGGCGTTGCGAGGGCTCATTTAACATAAACCCCTCAGATGGATGAAATAAATAGGAGAAAATACAAACAATCATAAACACCACAAAAGTGAACATTTGCGGCACAAAGTGGTAGATGTTTTCACAGCTTAGAAGGCATGGAAAAATTAATAAAATGAACGTAGTTAAAATCTTCAAGGAAAATTCAAAACTTCAACATAGGAATTCATTATAAGCATTGAACACAGCATTATTTCTGAGTTTCATTATATATATCTTAACGTGGATATTCTGTAATAAAGCCATAACACTGCGGTATTCGTCTTGCGAAAGCATCTCGTATATGCTTATAGTGATAAAAATCACAAGAAGTGTGTCACTAGCGGACGAAACATGTCCTGCTGCTGATGACACGCAAATACGAAGAAATATAGATTAAGCAGTTCCATTGTCGCTCCTTGATTCTTTTCGTCTGCTACTGGTACCGGTACTCTGTCGGTTACGAAGACGAGGGTTCCAGTTGAACCGATCAAAGGAACAGCTTTCTCGTGAAATTAACGTAGAAGCGACTGAGCACTCCACTGACGCGCGTATCCTTAAACGTAATTCGCTGGGAACTTCAGTATGACACAGAATGTAACAAAGCTGACCCTTACAAGTACTACATATTTTTTGCCAGCTGAGTGGATTGGAGATACGTGAAATAAAGTGTCTTGCTCAAGGACACAATGCATCGCCAGGAATTGAACTCACGACCTTACGATTGTGAGCCAAATACCCTCACTGCTACTGATACATACGTGTACTTTTTAGCATTATGCATTTATACAAGAAGCTTTCTCACGGCGAATACTGCAGCTTTGTAACTTACGTTATGTAGAATGCTATTTTAAAAGTGGAACGCAAGTCACTGAGAGAAATTCTGTTATTGGAAAATATTATTGTACACGATTTGTTTCTAATCCACAAGGATTAGAAGCGTAAAGAACAATACAGAAGGACAGATTGACATTCTAAATTAGATTGCCTCCATATACAGACAAATCTTGAAGTCAAAAATGAAAACTCTTTCTTCCATATAATTAATGCCCTATGTCCTGACTAAATAGCATGTACAAACTTTAACCTAGCTGTCGCAACTAATTCCTCATTGACTATTGTGAAATCAACCATAAAGTAAATAAGGCGACGAATGGCGGAAACATTAATACGCCGGGCTAAGTGCTTAGCAGTATTTCGTCTGCCGTTACGTTCTAAGTTCAAATTCCGCCGAGGTCGACTTTGCCTTTCATCCTTTCGGGGTCGATTAAATAAGTACCAGTTACGCACTGGGGTTGATGTAATCGACTTAATCCGTTTATCTGTCCTTGTTTGTCCCCTCTGTGTTTAGCCCCTTGTGGGTAGTAAAGAAATAGGTATAGTAAATGATGATCTAGCAGATGAAAAGAAGTGAGTGTGAGGGTGTACATATCTTAAGCAATAAAACCGCGTTGTCTGAAATAAGAGTAACAGAAATTTTGATACAGTATAGATTGTTCGCAGGAAGGTATCCGCTCATGGAAGGGCATATATTTGGATGAAGACAGATAGAAATAGAGAAGGTGAGAGACAGACAGACAAACAGACAGAAAGTGTGATTGAGAGAAAAGAGAGAGGCAAGATTTGTGGAATTAAGGAAGAGAGAGAGAGAGAAAAAACAGAAAACTCAAGAGACATACAGAGAGAAAGTGAGCCCGAGAGACTCAGACAAAAACTTGTAAAGAATGAGATGCTTAGTCAAAACTGGAGTTAAAGTAAACATGCAAGAGAAAGATGGTGAAAATACAATGAAGTTTAATATAAAGTGGGGAAAGAAAGCCTGCCAAGGCATAGCAAAGACATCACCACGTCTCTTCCTTCCTTCTTCCTCTCTCTCCCTCCTGCTTTTTCTGCGGTATTTCTCAACCGTACTTTTATGTATAAAATTGAAGCACGTTTAGTTGAAAGTACTTTTTGGCTACAACGACAAGAAAATATTAAGAACTTATATAGCTAGCTAGCTACAACCACAACACACACACACACACACACACACCACACACACACACACATACATATATATATATATATATATATATATATATATATAATATATATAATATATATATATATATATATATATATACATATATAGATACATACATACATAAATACATATATACTATACATACATACATACATACATACATACATGCATAATACATACATGCATACATACATATGTATATACTTATCTATGCCAGTACCTCTAAGTATACATATTGCATGTACAATCATACATAAATATACACACATGCATATATACATGAATGTGTGTACGTTTGTGCGTGTGTGTGTGCGCGCGCATCTAAATATAAATATACCTGTAAAGGCTAAGTGAGTGTCAGGATGTAATTAAAGACCCAGTCGTGTCAAGCATATTTATAAATTAACATAATGCAATTAGCGCAATTATAATGATATAAATTAATTAAATTAGGTAAGCCATTTATAGATTTTTATTCATTTCTGTCTTTACCGGTTATTACATTGCGCATTCAATACTACTTATGTGAAATTTTCGACCATCCGAGAACTGTTCCAAATACAGTACAGTTTCAAAAGAATTAGATCGGTCAAGCGTCTCTACACTTTCAGCCATCTAAACAGTTTTCAAAATTACCGTGGAGTTTCCACGGGTATTACCAGTATACATAAATGCAAATATAGACAGACTCATACATGATTATTTACATTAAAGTAACTGATAGGAGAATCGGGTGGCCTTCCTTTTTGCACTTATTGCGACTCTGTGATTTGAGTTCGAATTCCATCAACATCAAGGTTCCCTTTCGTGTTTTCTGAGGAAGATAAATTACCTTCACTACTGTTGATTCTTCGCCTCTCCGCTCTTTTATTTTATTTTTTTCGGATAAATTTACAGTAAGAAGACCTGGAGAGGGACGGGAACCGCCAGTTTTTCAAATGCCCAAATCATACTCTGTCAAGACGTTGCCGACCGTACTTTGTCAGACGTTAAAACACTGCGCATATTTGCACGCATACATAGATATCTATCTTGATGACGTTGTCAAGATTCCAATAAAAAGGCCCTTTTTCAGGGTTAGGAAACGATCTTATTTTTATTGATGAGCAAATGTTAAAATTAAATCGGAACATATTTGCATATATACACAGCGACGTCGACTGAATCAGCAGTAAACATGAGAGAAGAGATTTAAGATCTATCTAAACGTTCTCTGAGTATCGTGTGGTTTTTTATTAAAAATTCATTGGATGAACAACAGTAGCAAAAATAATTTCATCGGCTGGGCCTTCACATGCAAAGACAGTACCTTTCTGATCAGGAGTGAATTTCTTAAAAATTTCGTTTCCGATGACGTTCCATATGACCTCAGAACTGTTAAACTAACCTACCTCAACAAATATCAGAAGAAATACTCTGAATACTAAAAAAGAAAAGACATTGAGATCGGATGTGTTGGGTATGTTTCTCGTATACTCAAGAATGGTACTACTATCGATAAAAAGAGTGGCCTTTCTTTGGCTCGGGAGCGTTATAAGTGAGCCGCAATTTGAAGTTTACGGCAAAAAACTGAGAAGTGCCCAGAGACTGCCCTGCATGCAGTCTCGAAGGAGAGATAGAATGGTGAGTGGTATGTCGCTAAGTCTCATTGATTGGGAACTATTAATGGTTTACGATTTAGCCACAAGGCCAATATTTTTGAAAAATGTGTCTCAGAGTGTATTCGGCAGGTGTCACAAAGGCGTAATGGATGATTGCTACGATAGACAAAGAATGAAGGATATGAGATGCTGGTAGTCGAGTTGGGATCAGGCTGCACATAATGAATGCATAACTCCAATAAACAATTAAGATAAATTTTTTTAATGTTCAAATAATTTTCGTGTTGGTCACGAATTAGAAATTGCAACAACAAGGTAAAAATATTATGAAACTCTTATAAATAGTTGATTAAAAAGGTTATGTAATAATGTTGCCAGGACAGGAGAAAATATACATCCTGGATTCACGCCGGTAAACTGTAGCGGTATATCCAGATTGAGTAAGGGCTGTGTAACGGATACTAATAATAGCAAAATTAATATGTGGTTAGCGTAGTCGCGGACCGTCAAACATTGAAGTAAATGGTGATAAGTGTGAAAATGAATAGGCCGGTCTCTTCGCGAATATGCTTGGCAAGATGGAAATGCATTATAGCCCGGGCGTCTCAATACTCTGCGAAGTTGGTATTAAAAATATGCTGGTTTATAAGTCTTGAAGAGGGACGTTCTACTGGCTTCTACAAGGATTTCTATCACGTGATGTCTGGCTGCTGATTGAACCATAACTTAGCTGATCACGTGAACTAGCTGTTAGTAAACCATGATTTCAACTTGGCAATTTGTCGACTCAGTTTCGAGTCTGACTACAAAATTGTCAGTATTTGACTGTTACTTTATTTTATTAATCCTGAAAGAATGAAATGTAAAATGGACATCGGCAGGATTTAAATTCAGTTTGTAAAAAGTCGGAATTAACACTGCAATTCATTTCTCCAAGGATACAACGATTCTACCAAAAACCAAATAAATTTTCCAACACTTTTCTCTTAACACTTAACTGTTAAACAAATTTTATAATTTTCCATGATGAGCGCGCCAATATTTTTTAGCTTCATATATGAAGTCACTGCGCCAATAATTATCTGTTTAAACTCCATTGCTCAAAAAGACGGTCGACCATTGCCGCAGACTAGTAATAATTGCTGCGTTCTCTCGTTCTCTCCTGCTTCTGTTATAGCTATCAACAAAACCTACAGAATAGAGGAAAGTAGAATTGGATAGGGAAGGAACTACTTGCTTGTATTGCTACACTATACCACAAAAAATAACTCGCTGCATGGTAGCGTACACGATGGTTATTTTTTAACGAATAAGCATCTATAGCAATAAACATACGTATCGTACTTAGTTGTTTGATCGACTATTTTACATGCCAAATCTCTGCCCGTTTCTAGCTAACTTAAGGCCAAACAGCAACAGCGGCAGTTTGCAGATTGTTTAGTCACGTGCTCCTGTCAACGATACACAGAGCCTCTGTCGACGAAACTTCTTCATGAGTGCACGGAAAATACAGAGACAACGGCGGAAACAGAGAGACAAACAGACAGAGGTGGGTAGAGAGAATGGGAGAAAAAGTAAATCTACGAGAATCTCGTACATGTGTATATGTATGAACGAATTCGTTTGTGTATCTCTACTCTAACTTTCTCTTTCACCTTACCATACAACTCTGGTGTCAATAAGAAAATGAAGGATACTAATACCACCAATTTCTCGTTGTTAGCGCAACTCCTCATTTAGGGTGCCCCTCTATATGATCAGTAAATGATCGCATAAAATTTAACACTTACGATAGGAATTCACCTGTAGTATTAGATAATTATGTGAATTCGTCCTCAAAGTTCTTACCAACGATTCCTTGAAATTTAAGGTATTCAACTATTCTATTTTGTAATGGTTAAATTGGAAAAAGTGAGACTAAGTCCGAAAACATATTTCTGATAATGATGATGATGATGACGACGACGATGATGATGATGATGATGATGATGATGGTGATGATAAACTATCTGCTTAGTTTCTGAGACATCAAGTGAGAGCTTATTTCCCATTCGCCAATTGTATACATTTAAATATTAATTGTGCATACTGCTTATATTTGTTGTATTCATGTCTGAAAGCAGGGAAGAGAAAATCAATGATGTGTGATAAGCAATTAAAATATAAATCTCATCATTCTGAGATTCTGCATATTACGTCCATATAAAAGATATTAAATAAAACGGATCCTTGAAAAGAACCGTAGAAAACACCAAGGAAGTAGTTAAAGAATATCATATTTAATTTCTTATTCCTTAATTACGTAATTTAGAATGCAGCATATAATGATCCAGATGGTCAAGGTTTCTGTAATGTCCAAGAATATATAGAGTTTTTTTTCTTTTTGTTTGATACTACCCCAAACAAACCAGAATTTTGCAATATTATTTTATTCACTTAGTTCTACATGTTTTACACTTTTATTGCCTTCAAAGTATTCTCCATTTGAAGCAACGCTTTGGTCCAGATGCGTTTTTCACCGTTAGAAGCAATCCCAGAACTCTTGCGAAGTGATGCCTTTTAACGCCTCCGTCGGTTTTCTCTTTACCTCTTCCACATTTACAAATTCAGTAACACCGGCTTTTGTCACCAGTTATAACCTTCGAAAAAAGGTCCGGATCATCGTTCAACTGTTCTTTCAGTTCACGACACGCATTCACCTGTGACTGCTTTTGATGTTCCGTGAGCAAGTGAGGCACAGATTTTGCTGCAACTCTTTTTATTCGCAATCGCTCAAAATTCGTCTGCAGGAACTCCAGAACATACCAGTCATATCAACAAGTTCGTCAATTGTTCGGTGACGGTCCTCCAAGATCACTTCACCAATTTTCATGATGTTTTCAATCGGGCGGGAGGTCGACGGTCTCCCTGAACGAGGCTGAACTTTAAACGACAAGTGATCATTCCTAAAGCGTGGAAACCACTTATAGACTTGTGTTTTGCTCATAGCAGCCTCCTTGTAAGCTGTCTGAAGCGGGACAACTGTTTCGGCCACCATTTGTCTCAGCAGAAAACAGAATTTCGAGGAAGTATGCTGTTCCTTCATTTCAGCCATCGCAAAGATCGAGGAACACTGGAAAACAAATATACACCACGTGGCAATACGACAACAACGGACGACACCGGCCAGCAGACTATTGCCAGAGGGTTGCATTAAGTGGCTTCCAGCGGCAAAAGTCCAAACTGCAACAGGCTCGTCCGACAGAAAACGTTTCCATTTACTTTTGGGTACTTCCTCATATATATATATATATATATAATATATATATATATATATATTATATATATATCACATAACCATATATATATATATATATATATATATATATACATAACCATATATATATATTAATTTATACATATATATATATATATATGCAGATGTGTCTGTGTGGTAAGAAGCTTGCTTCCCAACTACATGGTTCCATGTTCAGAGGAAATATCTTTATTTATATTGAAGATGAAAAATAAAATCACAGATTGCAAAAAGAGAAACAAACACGTAATCCAGCGAGAAAAGTATTAAAAATGACCATCAATAAATATGGATGTATAAACGCATGGCGCGAGTACACTCGCTCATACAAGCATCGGCAAAAATGTGAGCATAAACACAAATGAAGTTTGGTGACTCATGATCACAAAGCTAGTTAGCTATCTACTTGGTGTTTGTAAGAATGAGGCGGTTAAAAGTAAACTTAAGTCATCCATACCATATTGAGTCGTAAATTAAATTATGTTAACGGTTACTCAAAATTGATTCTCACTGCATTGTGCCAAAGTACATTTATAAGAGTGTCGGCATCTCGAGAGTCATTCAGAAATTCTTTTAATGATCTTCTCGTTAGTCCATAGAACAGGCAGGAGTAGAGACGGCACCTCATCGAAATTATATTTTATGGTTTCGCGTACCTTCCTATGGACCAAGTTAGGCTGTATTTCATTTTATCCTCCTTCGATCACCATACAAAATCTGCAAAATATGTTGAATATCTGTTATTGGTTGTCTTCAAACTGGCAACATGGTTATGATAACGACCTTAAATGAATCGGCCATTCGCTCAATGTAAACATACGTCCCTCCCTTTGTGTGCACGGTACATTTATATACAAGATTAATACTCATACAGAGATTGATCAAAGGACATTTTGAATTTTCTCTGCATGAGCATGTATCGTATTTATTTGTATATATGATAGTTCCGACTCTATTTACCGTGTTAGCTGTATCACAAGTATTTCTACTACTACAAATTGGTCGTAATTATTGTTTATCATTGCGATTTACATCTCCTTGGTTGGAATTTAGATGCAAATGTTCGCTAGATCCAGTAAGTAGGTTATTGAAACTTTGCCGCATTTTGCCATCGTCTATGCGGTGCATATGCTGCTCTAAATTAGCAGAGTTGGCGCAAAATACTTTTACGGTGTGCTGATTAAAAATAGCATGACACCGATTAGATTTAGATGTGTATGATTGTGTATAGAAGAATATATTAATCAAAGAATTCCAAGTTCGTCTAATTTTCAAGTTTTATTTACAATCTTGTAATAATATTAAATAAAGTACTAAGTTCAATCAAAATATTCTATCACTTCATTTTATTACATTATCTTTATTATATTGTTATAAGATTGTAATAATAAATGAGATCGAAGTTGGAATTCCATTGATTAATATATATATATATATATATATATATATATATATATATGATCGCTATTCACTAAATCTTTTTATTTTCTGTCTCTGTTTATTTCTGTGTTTCTTTCTGTCGAAGAGCGTAGGCTCGAACGTAAAAGACTTTCTTCAATTCCTGAGCGTTAAACTAATATATCTGTTTGTTGTTTACACACCCGTCTTTTGTCTTGTTCTTTTTTTTCCAGCTATATATATATATATATATTATATACCTTAGCGTTATTAATTAAAAAACGAAAACAAAGATAAAAATAAACCAATATAACGGCCTTAAAATATATTTGTATGCTATTAAGTATTCTAATGTTTATATACCTTATCGTATTAGTTTTTATATACCAGGAACGAAAAATTACATATATATATATTGATAAGTTACCAAATTATGGTTGGTAGCGATATAGCATCCAAGAGGGTGCCGTAGTCGCTTTTACCGGTTATTAATGGTGGCTAATTAATGGTGGCGAGTGTATAAAAATACTCCAGGTAATTTTATTTACTAACGTCAGTCTATCTTCACATCGGTAAATCCATATTTAGATTATATCTTAACAAGCTGTTGATTTTACCCATGAAGAAAGTGCCAACTAACATAAAGATGTAAATTTTGCAGTGTGCATTAGTTAAAACATGTTAAGTGTAGAAACGAAAATAAGTAATTAACTGCTGAATAAAACTGGATATAAATCTCTTTTCTTCTTGCCCTTTCAATGTCAAACTAAAAGACAATTTGAAACGATGCAAGATTCTCTTTTCTTCCTGAGAAAACAAAGCAACAGAACGCAGTACCTGGAACCGGTCCTACTTCTCTTCAGTTCAAAGATTTGAACAAAGTTGACGCCAGCGTCGGGGTGAACTTCGTGCAATCATGAAGGCATGCTGGCAAAATGCTGTTCTTCTAAATGGAAGCCTTACTTGTCATTGTGATTTTGTAGCACAAAGCAAAGCAGGCCTTGCTGTCCACTCAAGAAAACACATAGTAAATGATCTACAAGCATTCGAGCAAACTCAGTCCTAAACTTTTTCCATTTGTAAAAAGGTTTTCAAGGCACCAGCAGGCCTCAAGAGACACATTAAGACTTTATTTTACAGACCTCTCTCATTTGTCGTTCACGACAAGAGAATCCATTCGTGCATATAACGAGGACCACTTGTAAATGATGATGGGAGGATTATAAGTTGCTCTATGTTTTGAATATCACCATCTGTCCTCAGAGCACATTGGAGATGAACGTAATTTTTAGCCCTTAATTTTGTTTTATTGTTACGAATATGGAGGAGACGCGCACTCTCAACTTTAGAATACATATCAACGAGTTATTGCTGAAATATATAGCGGTACATGTGTGATTGATTTGATTGTTCTGATTTTAACATCAGTTGGTAAGGAAAAAGTCATTTGACGACACCTTTTTATTTGTAATTGGTTCTCCATGGAATATTGAAACGATACCCAACTTGTCCATTCCACAAAATAAGAGGATACTGGAGAGCATCGCAAGAGGGATGAGTTTCTGAAAATGTTTAAAGTTGTTATCTCAAGCGCGAATGAGAATATCACGATTTTCAATAGGGATCACCTACTATAAGGATAGGAGCTTCATTAGAAGTGGGCTTATTAAAACGGCATAAAATATCCTTTACTGTAGTTTATCATAAACGTAACGAACGCAGAAATACACACTGACAGACAGACACACACACACACACTCATACGTATATATATATATATATAATATAATATTATATATATATAATATATATATATGTGTGTGTGTGTGTGTGTGTGTGTGTGTGTGTGTGTGGTGTGGTGTGTGTGTGTGTGTGTGTGTGTGTGTGTGTTTAATTGTCTAAGGCTTAACATGAAAATAATAAAAAAGGCAAAGTCGATCTCGGCGGAATTTGAACTCAGAACGTAAAGACAGACGAAATACCTATTTCTTTACTACCCACAAGGGGCTAAACACAGAGATGACAAACAAGGACAGACAAACGGATTATGTTGATTATATCGACCCCAGTGCGTAACTGGGACTTATTTAATCGACCCCAAAAGGATGAAAGTCAAAGTCGACCTCGGAGGAATTTGAACTCAGAACGTAGCGGCAGACGAAATACCGCTAAGCATTTCGCCCGGCGTTCTAACGTTTCTGCCAGCTCGCCGCCTTGGATATTATTACAGATGTGCGTGATACTCCAGCTACCTCGACGATAACGATCACTTCTGAACTCAAAGTTCCATGACCTACAGTGCCAGGACAGTTATCAACACGATGTTTTATAATGGCATTGAAGGATGTTCGTTTTCCGGTTTTGCTACCTTCTCTGTAATAGAGATAGACTCAGAGAAAATTGCAATCCAAGACGAGTCCTAGCAGTAGGAAGATACCAGAAATTCATTGTGAAAGATCTCCTTAAAGCTGACTATTACAATCTTCTTAATTTTTTTTTATTTTGTCTTCTTCGATTCACTTCATATTCAGTAGGGTAGTCAAAGAGTTTGTCTCCTTGGTAAATGTTCTGACAAGAAATAGAGATCCATCAGAGCTAATGTTCTTTTACAGCGCGCTGGTTCACCATCGAAAAAGTACTTCTGTGTTCCTGTATACAACTGATGGGTCGTGGTTAACACTGTATTGAGTTAACCCGACAATCAAGTTTTTTTCTTGTTTGCTTTCTATGTCCCCTTCTCACAAGGCTAAACTGGTTGTGGGGTCAATGTGTCTTAACGACCTCTCTATGTACTAGGCTCTTCTAGAATGTACTGGAGTGTCTCGGAACCAACGATGTTATCTGCCATATACACATAACATATAGAGATTTATTCGTTCACTTAACTGTTACATACACACACACGCACATGTTCATCTTGATGCACACACATATACATACACAAAATTACACAGACATTCTCTCACACTCTTCTCACATATTCTCACACCTTTAATCATAGGCAAAGATGCATATACATACCTTACAAATATGTACACAAGTACACGTATACGCACAAACACGTTCATTTCATTTTATTTTACATGACTTAGAAGAGCGGGTGGGAGAGGGGATTACCTGTGACATTTCTTTTTAGGGTACCCCGAGACTCCTGGGGTGAAGTGAAGGGGAAAAAGGCCAGATGATTTGGTCTGAATACGGAACATATCTAACGGCCACACAGTCACACAAATACCCCTAGAATCCACTCAGTGTTCAAATTTGAGTACCCCTAATTGGTTAATTGACAAAGCCCTCTTAATAAATGACCCCTTAATGTTTCCTTACGATCAAACTATTGTTTATATATTGGTTTCATTGTCTCTTTATTTTTTTAAGATTTGTTACATTGAGTATTGGAGCGTTGGGTGGGTGAGGTGAAGAATAAAGCGAAGGGAGCGGGAAAGTGGACATGTAGGAGAGAAGGGAGGTGAGAAACAAAGAGAAGAGAGAACAAAGAAGAGAGGGTGGGGAAGAGGGAGAAAGAGAATGACTGAGACACGGAGCAAAGCCAACAGTGACGCGTGCTAAGTACAGGGCTTCGTTAGAAGATATACACTTTTCAATAAACAGCTAACACTTCAGGCTGTTTTTATATGTACAAACACACGCACACATGCATGTGTATACATACATACATACATACATACATACATACATACATACATACATACATACATACATATACATATTTGAATAATTGAATGAATTACCTTATTAAGGATAATTCAAAAGATAAGCGATACATACATACATACATACATATATATATATATACATGTGTATATATGAGTATAAAGATGTATATATATATGTATATATAGGCGCATAATATATATATATTATATATATATATATCTGTGTGCCGCTAGTGTATCTATTCACGGTTTTTATATTATAATATATATATGTATGTATGTATGTATGTAGTTAATCCAAACATGAAAAAGACAACAACGCGAGGACGTGGAACAAATATAGTATTATTGGACGCTCAGGAAAGACGGAAAGAAGGAGGGTTTAACGTTTCGAACGGTGCTCTTCGTCGGAAACATAGGAGAAGGAAAGATCCAGTGAAGGGAAGACGGAGGAAAAAAAATCGCCAATGGTACACACGCGGTCACATTTTAAATATGTATGTATATACATATATATATATATATATATACATTCATGTATATATGTATATATATATATATATACATATATATATATATATATGCATTCTTTTATTCTTTACTTTTTACTTGTTTCACTCATTTGACTGCAGCCATGCTGGAGCATCGCTTATTTATTAATATAGCAAATGTAAAAAAGTAATTCACTTCACGTGTGTGTGGTGTGTGCTGTGAATGTGTATATGTATGTATGTTTGCACGTGACTTCATTATGTAAATTTGTTTGTATGGGTGCATATGTCTATGACTTTATGTCGTGTGTTTGGGTGCTTGTGTGCATGTGTATATTGTATGTGCGTGCGTGTGCATTTGTGTGTGTGTGTGAATGTGATGTGATTCCTTGTCTTTCATTTACCCTGTGTCTCTATATCTATGGTAGTAGTGTGTTGCGTGTGTGTTGCGTGTGTGTGTGTGCGTGTGTGTATGTGAGTGTGTGTGTGCGTGTATCGTGTGTGTGCACGCGGTATGATCCACCTATCTCATTGTAACTGTTTGCCGTTGTTACTTCACTGCTCAGACTGGTGCTGAATATGGTGCTGTTGTTATTGTTGTTGTTGTGGTTGTTGTTGTTATTCTTGATTTTGCTATCGTTTGATGTGTGTGACTGTGTGACTATTTCTTTTACTGTTTACCTTTTTTATAACTATCTTTTCTTGGCGTATATATATAATATATATATTATATAAATATATGCATGTATGTATGTATGTGTATATAATATATATATATATGCATGTATGAATGTATCTATGTATTATGTATATACACACCACACCCACACACCACACCACACACCACACACATATATATATATATATATATATTATATATATATATATTATATATAGTATATATATATATTATATTATGTGAAATAGAAAGATGAATAATCTTGTAGTAGATTAATCAAAAGTTTAACCGATACCTTAGTAGCAAAAATCACAGCAGTGAACAGCACGGTTGGAGGTACAACCATCTGGCGTTGCAACCGTGCGTTGGTGCGGATAATTGAAATTAAAACATTATTGGTGAATTGAAGAAATGAGCTGAACGCAGATTGAACAGAAATCGTTTTATTTCATTCTACACGTTTTCGATCGAAGGCACAAAGTTCGATTTGGTTTTTGCTCCGCCTCTGTTCTGTTTTTGTTTTTCCAACGGATTTCCTTTTTTCTTCCTGAAGAGAAAGCCACAATATGGTCCCATTATTCAATCGGATTTTGGTAATTTGTGCCTTTCGAAACACGTGTATGAATAATAAAAACGATTTCTGTTCAATCTGCGTTCAGCTCCATTTCTTCAATTCACCAATAATGTTTTATATATATATATATATATATTATATTATATATATATATATATATATATGTATGTATGTATGTGTATGTATGTATGTGTCTGTATGTGTGTGTGTATGTGATATTTCTTTCTTAGAATGGAATTGGCAAATAAAAGTGTTTGCGATGTACAGCAGCAGGATAAAGAAAGGCAGGTTTGAGTAGCTTGTGTGTCGTTGTAAGAAATGTGGGAACTTGCCCTCGGGGTGACCTTACTAAATTATAAAAGAACACTACCTTAAAAAAATATTAATAATATATATATATAAATATATGTATAATAAAACAAAAAGTAATAATAATAACAATAACAACAACAATAATATTACTGCTACTAATAATAACGATAATAATAATAATATTAATAATAATAATAATAATGATGATAATAATAAAATAATAAATATAATAATATGACAATAACAATAATAATAATAATAATAATAATAATAATAATAATAATAATAATAATAATAATAATAATAATAATATGTAAAATAAAATAAATAAGCAAGTGTTATTTATTTATCGCATTTAATGGTGGTGGTGGTGGATTTAATGGTGGTGGTGGGTAGTGGCGACGGCGGCGGCGGCAACAGAGCAACAAAGTCAGCGGCACCAGTAGTAGTAGTAGTAGTAGTAGTAGTAGTAGTAGTAGTGGTAGTAGTGGTAGTAGTAGTAGTAGTAGCAGCAGCAGCAGCAGCAGCAGCAACAGCAACAGATGATGAGGTGGTGGTGGTGGTGGTGGTGATTGTGTGTGGGGTCGGCCCTGGATTGCTTCGTGTTGCGGTCGTGTTGATGAAGGTAATAATAATGGCTGCGGTTGTGAAAAGAGGCGAAAGCGGTTTAAGTAGTGAAAAATCATCAATACATGGCGTCGGTGTCAGTGGCAAGCAGCTCTGACGGCCTTTAAACGGTTCATCTTCCATTTATTATTGCTGTTGTTCTGTTATTGTTAATATTGAATGAATAAATTATGATAATGCATATTTATTTATTTATGTATTTAATTCGAACGAGTGAATAAATTTCTTAAACTGAAAATCACGTTATTGTTAACGAACTCCCGAGTTTTTATTATATGTCTTCCCACGTCCGGTTACGCGTGTGTATGTGCGTGTGTGTGTGTGCGTGTGTGCGTGTGTGCTTGTGTGAGTATGTGTGTGCGACAACGTGTGTGTGTGAGTGTGTGCACGTGCGGGTGTGCGGGTGTGTGTATGCAAGTATGTGTGTGTGCGAGTACGTGTGTGCATGCGACAATGTGTGCGTGCGTTCGAGTACGTGTGTGTGCATGTGACTCTGAATGTTGCTTTTTCAGTGAGTGCAAAACTTTGGTCACGTTTTATGTATGCGCATAATTTATACATGTTTGTTGTTACGTGAGTTTATGTGCACATGCACGTACACTCACATATACATACATACATACATACATACATACATACATACATACATACATACATACATACAATATATATATATATATATATATATTATGCGTATATATATATATATATATATTATAGATATATATGCATAATATATATTACATATATATATGTGTATATATATATATAATATATATAAATTATAATATGTATGGTGTATGGGTACTGGACATACCATCATGAAGTACGAAAACCAACGAGTTATGCGGGGCAGTGCATGTATGTATGTATGTATGTGATAGTATATACACATATATCTATATGAGTATTTCGATAGGTGAATGAATTATCCTATGTTTACCGTCAAACATGGAAAATTCGATGAACCGATACTAGGGTAGCAAATTCACGTCAGAAACACGGTTGAAGCAACCTGTCCAAGGGTAGAAACTCCGGGTTCATGTGCAGAAATTTGTGTGTTATATGTGAATAAATAAATAATTTATTCACATAGATCTATATGTATATACCTACATATGTATATATGCACATATGTATCTATCAATCTATTTATCTCTCTACATGTGTGTATATGTGTGTGTGTATGTGTGTGTATATGTGTGTCTGTAGTGTGGTGTGTGTGTGTGTGTACATGTGTATGCAAATATATACAAAAATAAAAACATATATGAAAATAACAGATACATATACATACATCTCACAAGGCACTCTTCGCCATAATTTAACTTCAACGCGTTTCTGAATAAGTTATAGATCATTAACTAAATTCATTAGACCCATGGCAGCAATGGCTTTGTGAATATAACGAGACTGGACAGAGAATGTCAGTTTCAGCATACGAAAGTGATATGTTTTTATTACCTTAAATCCTCGCCATAATATTAAGTTTTGAGATGCAGAAGGACAAAAGTCTTATAAGCCGAGATGTATCACCAATATTCAGTCTGAATATTGGTGCTACGGATCTGTTCCATTGGGAGACATCGTCTCTAGCTGGGCAAACGACACGATGTGTGTATCGCGATTTCTGGGTTATTTCTCTTCATCAGCGCAGAATGATTGTTCAGCTTGCGGTGGCGCTGCCAAATTCCGCGTTCGAAATATATAGTTTTTAAAGTCACTGATCTAGTAATCTTCCCAATCATGAGATGTTTTAAACCTTTAAAACTACTAAATTGGGTAAGATGCAATTTGTTTAAAAGAAATCGTATGTATTCTGTAGCAATTTATGTAGATTATAGATACATTACTAAACAAGGACTTCCTTTCAGTAAAGTTAATAAGCAAAATTAATGGGAACTAGGACCAAGTTTAAACTAAAAATAGAACGTGGCAGAAAAATCTGAGATAGATCATGTCAGAACATGCAGAGACACATATGTGTGTGTGTGTTTGTGTGTGAGAGTGTTTGTGTGTTTGTTTGTGTGTGTGCGTGTGTTTGTTTGTGAGTGTGTGCGTGCGTGTGTGTTCGTATGTGCGTATATATAATATACACACTCACGCAGACGTACCTCTGTGGTAAGATGTTTGCTTCATAACCACAAGGTTCCGGGTTCTGTTTCATAGCGTAGAACCTCTGTGTGTGTGTATGTGAGTGAGTGGGTGTATGTGTATGTGTGTGAGTGTGTGTGCTTTGTGTTTGCCTCTGTCTTGTCCCCTGCCACAAAATCTGATAAAATAAGTACTAAGCTGTGAACAATATAAGTGCAGCAGTTGATTCAGTCGATTAAAATTCTTCAAGGTGGTATTCCAGCATGGCTGCAGTCTAATGACTGAAACAAGTAAAAGATAAAAGATATACATACAGGTATTATTGTATGTATATATATATATATATGCATAATACGTGTATATACATATATATATAATAAATAATATATAATTATAACATATATATATATATATCTGTACGTGTGTGTGTACGGATATATATATATATATATATAATATATATATATATATATATATATATATATATATATATTATATATATTAATATATATATATATATACATATATATATACACATGCATACATATATGGGTACAGAACGTCACCAACGATGCAAATAACATGAAATACTTAAACAAAGGAGTTAAATATGTAAACAACGAGAAAAAAGGGAAACGAGGACAAGTAAACCCAGAGAAAGGGCCCTTCATCAGTTGTCGGCTGTCTATCTACTCCTCGTCTCGAGCAGTCAACGACAACATGAGTCTTCAAAGACAGTTGCTCCCATAAATTTTAAAATTAAATTTATAATTTATGGAGGGTCAAAGTTGGGAACAAAAACACGACAGTGGAGATACACACACACCTTGATCACCTTGACCGACCAGTCCGTCAGGCGTCCATTTGACACCCCTGGTCACAGCACGCTGTCCACTCCTCTCTGGATCGCGCCCTTCTCATCCACGTGATCCCAATCGCCCTCTTAAAATCGTAACTCCACCGTCGTGGAGGCCTTCTGAGTGGTCGTTTCCGCTCGCGCGGGTACCACTCAACAACTGCGCGGGTCCACCGATTACCGGTGAGCCGGGTGACGTGTCCAGCCCATCTAAACTTGCTGCGTGCATACTCTGCGATGACATTCCTCACGCCGGACTTCTCTCTGATGACCACGCTACTGATGTGCTCTCTCAACAAGATTCCACACACATATGTAGTTTAGTTGAGTTGGAGGTTAAATTAACCGTCTAAGTGATAGAAGTATCCATTACAAATGTAAACATATGCTCATGCTCTATAAGGAAAGATAAGGTTAAGCATGGGTTTATTGGGAATGAAAATTTAAAGAAAACGCAATATATATACATACGAGCTACTAATAATTTCTGCCATTAGAGACACGTGTTTCTTGACAGTTTTTACAACACGTCTTGTGTCTCCAAGCAATCTCTAGGTTTGAGCACATTATTTGAAGATTGCATGGAGGTACAAGACGTGTTATGTAAACAACCTACCTATATCCGTGTCTCCAAAGCAAGAAACTATTTGCAGATCGCATTTTTACACTTTCTACATTAAACGGTATTCATAGATAACTGGATGGAATACTTCTTTTAGTTGAACTTATCATGACAGAACAGAAAACTATACACACATACATACACACATACATACATACATACATACATACATACATACATACATACATACATACATACATACATATATGGCTGTGTGCAAAGTAACTCGCTTACCAACCACATGGTTCCGGGTTCGGTCTCACTTTGAGCAAGTGTCTTCTACTATAGTCCCAGGCCGACCAAAAACTTGTGAGTAGATTTGGTTGAGGAAAATGAAAGAAGCCCGTTGTATAAGTGTGTGTGTGTATGTGTGTGTGTTGTGTATTGTGTGTCTGTGTTTGTCCCACCCACTATCACTTGACAACCGATGCTAGTGTGTTTGCGTCCCCGTAACTTAGCGTTTCGGCAATAATGACTGATAGAATAAGTACTAGGCTTACTAAGGGTGAGTCCTGGGGTCGATTTGTTTGCCTAAAGGCGTTACTCCAGCATGGCCGCTGTCAAATGACTAAAACAAGTAAAAGAGTAAAACGATTATACGTATATATATATATGTATATATATATATATATATATATATATATATTTAATCCAAACGGGAAAACAAAAAAACAACAACAGTGGAACAATTACAGTATTATTATTAATAGGCGCTCAGGAAATATATATATACATACATATACATATCTACGCACACAGTTCTCATTTGTTTGTGTTTGTGTTTGCGTGTCTGTGAGTACGGGTGCGTGCGGGTATGTGAGCGCGTTTGTGTGCGAATGTAAATATGTAAGCATCGGTTTGTAAGTTTATTCGCTATTTGCCCTTCATTTTCTGCCCTTCTTTCCTATCTATCTATCTATCTATCTATCTATCTATCTATCTATCTATCTATCTATCTATCTATCTATCTATCTATCTATCTATCTATCTATCTATCTATCTATCTATCTGTCTGTCTATCTATCTATCTATCTATCTATCTATCTATCTATCTATCTATCTATCTATCTATCTATCTATCTATCTATCTATCTATCTATCTATCTATCGTGTTCATTGTTGGATCGGCTCGTAAGTCAATCGCCTTTTTTTTATTGTTTTTTGAAAAAGTTTCGTTTAAATTTTTGCACACGTAGTGTGTAAGACACCCAGGTTTCGTCTGGGTGTGTTTTCCGGAGAGGATTTTGCCCCCAGGGGCAATTTCAGCCTTGATTATATATCAACATTTTTGCTTCCTCATAACGCATAGCCGCTGTTTTCTCTCTTTCTCTCTCTGTGTTAAATCCATTTGTTTACGTTTTACATTTTCGGAGTTTTCAACTTTTCAAACGCCCAACTTTCGTTTGGGTGTTTTTTAAATGTAGAATTCGCCCCTAGGGGCATTTTCATCAATTGATTTTTTATTTCTCGATAAAAAAATGTCGAGAAATTTTATCGTAGAACAGTATTCTGCGATTTTTTCTAAGGAGGATTTTCATGCTTTGGAAAAGACAGTCAACAAAGACGCTGCTACAAAGAATGATAAGACTGTAATCAACACCACCACCACCAAAACCAAAACTATCACTGACACAACAACCGTTAACAATAACAACAACAAGAATAACAACAACAAGAATGAAGTAAATATAAATGCCCATGATGTTTCACAAGATTTAATTATCTCACATATTGGTGAAGATATTATTAACATGAAAAAAGTACCAGTCCCTGAAAAAGCTACAAACACTACAACAACCAACAATAATTCTGATACAACAACAACAAAAACACACAACGACAACAACTGCCAGAAGAGAACTGTGAATTTCGCTGACACCCTGCGTCAAAAAAGAGTAATTGTACATTTCACAAATGAAGAGTTGGTGGAGACAAGATTACTCTTCACAACTTCAGGACAAAATTTAATTCTACACACACCACAGCATGTGAAAGAAGATATGGGGAAGAGAACAATTTTGTATAGAATTATTAAAAAAATCCAAAAAAAAACAAAACAGAACAGGTAACAAAAGCAGACATTGAAAAATGAGCCAAGTATATTATGAATATAAAAACAATGAAAACTGGGGTCCCTAGTTTAATACAGTGGTGGTCCGCTTCCATAATCAGGAAGAGGCAAAAGCTCACTCTACGGAGACATTACAAAATGAAGAACTCATCATGGTCCCATATTACATGGGACAAAGAGTGAGTAAGATAACAATAAAAAATGCCCCGCCCAAAATCACACCCAAATGGATAACATCGGCGATATGTTATCATTTAAAATCGATAAACATATTAGAAATCGCCGTGTTTAAAAATGATAATTGGAGTGGTAAATCGATAGAGGTGACCCTTCAAATCGATGGGTCTTATAGCGAGAACTTACCTAATATTATATATTTGGAAAATGGCCAAAGCCTGTATGTGGTAGCGAAGGGTAAAAAACCACGATGTTACAGCAGATCTTAATTGCGAAGTGCATTCTAGGACAGAAAAAAAGAAAGAACAAATCAGAAAACAAATAAAAAACCCTTGTTACCAACATCAACACACTCAATTATGGAACAATGCCAAGAAAAACAACAAACCAGCAAAAAACCCCAACAACATCACCAAGAAAAGAAACAGCACCAACACAATCACCGTTGACGTCGCTACCAATTAAAGATACTGAACCAACACCAAAAGACAGACCAACACCAGCACCAAGAACGACAACTAAGAAAACAGATAACAGTGATGAGTAGATAAATTCTACCTCTAACACCACAACAACACAAACACCGCACAAAACATCAACAATTTCTACAAACATACATATTAACGCAAATGCTTTGCCTTTATCCCCTTCTGATTCGTCGGACTCGTCGTCCAACGACGAAAGTTCGACGTAATGGCAAATAGCCACAGGGGGTAAAAGGAAAAGATAAAAAAAGCCCACCAAGCAAGTAAGTAAAGCAGGGAGATATTTAACTCCGGACAGCATCCCCCTAGACAATAAAAAAATCAATGAACCCGCAAAACCACACACACAACTAACAGCAATAGACACAGACAATAAAAAACTAATGGATTACATTGCATCCAACACGAACATCTGTGAAGATGACTTTAAGACAAATAATCATCCGCGCATCACACCACCGAAACACGTAAGAATTGTACACATAACACAAACACAACACCATACACTGAAAACAATATTTCCAAATGCGGTAGGGGGTTTTCAGAGATACCTCCCCAAAAAACTATACAAACATCTCCTCAAAGACACTACAAAAGGAGAAGGAAAAAATGAAACTTTCGAAACTTTCTTGCCTCTTGTCTCTTCCAATGTAGCGTGTGAAACACAAATTTCTTAAACGTCAATTATGCTTAAATTAGGTTGTGTGAATGCGCGTGACTTGGCGTCGACTTTGAAGCAAGGTTACCTTCTAAACGATATCAAGTCACTGGACGTGGATATAGTAGCTATCAGTGAAACTAGACTCAGCAAGCCGCGGGCGTTCGCGTCCATGTTTGGCGATCAATTCGACATTTATTTTTCTCCCCTCCTACCGAACATGGGTGGTGGAGGTACCGCGGTGCTTTTTCGAAAGAGTCTAAATGTAAAAGTAAGAACAATATTCCTAGACCCGGAGGGTAGGCTGGTTGTCTTGGACGTGGATGGCAGAAATGAGTGTGCATTCGGTCTGATGGCAGTTTAACGGGTCGGGCGGATTTCTTCAGACGTCTAGAGGTCTTCCTGGGTACGTCTAGACCTTTACTGTTAGTAGGGGATTGGAACGCTATCTTGGACACGCATCTAGACTATGTGGGAATGGATAAGAACAGAAGGGGGTGTAAGTGCCTGAAAACCTACTCAAACGTTTCCATTTGGCTGACAGGTTCCGACTCGACCATCCGAACGTGCCAACGTGATTTTGGACAAACCGCGCCGGATCGTCGAGATCTTATCTAGATAGAATTCTATGCAGGTCAGCGGATAGGGATAGTGTAGGATGTCCACAATTTAAAATAGTCAGCTACACAGATCACAAATTTGTGACGTGTACGCTCGACTTAGATAAGACACATAGACAGGAACCGGTTACTGGAAACTGAACACGTCGCTCTTAGCGCGACAGGTTTACAGGAACCGGATTAGCGAGTTAATTAAGAAGGCGTTGGCGGGAGCCGTCGTTAACAACCGCTGCCCTGAAAATGGCAATAAAATCGGAATCAATTAGGTTTAGCAAGGAATTAGTGATAGATCGAAATAGAGTAGAGGGAGACCTGGTTAAGAAACTAGAAGAGGCACTTACCACTGGCAGCGCATCCAACGTGCTGGCTGCGAGGATGGTTCGACCAACACCTCAACGTCAAACACGAAGGTTGCGTCGTCAGAGCTAAAATGCGTGCCTTAAGGAACGAAGGGATCGAAGCTGCGTGAGAGGCCCGGGTAGCAGAGGCGCAACGTGGCAACAGAGCCACCATTCGGTCTCTAATAGATCAACAGGGATGCAGTTTACTCGAACCCGAAAGGATGTGTGAGGCCATAGAACGGCACTTTGCTCGACTGTGTGGTGCGAGTGGTGGGTCGGAATGCGGGATGGATTTCAGTGCCTACCTGACCGACCTGCCGCGACTCTCGGCAAGAGAAGCGGAGTGTTGTGAAAGCCCCATCACAGCCGCTGAAGTGCGGGATGCGATGGCGGGCTGCGCGAGGGATAAGTCGCCTGGATTGGATAGTTTACCATACGAGCTGTATTGTCAAATACCCGACTTGTTTGGCGACCTCTTGGCATCAGTCTACTGCAACTGGCAATAAAACGGGAGAATCCCCGGTTTCGTGAGCTGAGGTGCAGCGACGTTGCTAAAGAAAGACTCAAGCAAGGGGAATTTTATAGATAATTTCAGGCCCAGAACTCTGCTCAACGCAGATTTGAAAATTTTGGCCAAAGTAATAGCCGAGAGGTTGGTGCTTGTCATTGGTAAACTGGTCGACAGGGCGCAAACATGCGCCGTGCCGGCCAGAACCATACATGATAATCTCAATCTGATGCGCTACGTTGTGGACATGGTAGTTAAGGATCCTGGCATGGGTGGGGCGCTGATCAATTTGGATCAGTCTAAAGCCTTCGATAGGGTCGACCATCGGTACTTGGCGGCCGTCATCAGGGCGGCTGGTTTCGGTCCCGTCTTCCGCGGTTGGATCGCTGCCTTGTATAACGGCATCCGATAGGTGATTCGGATGAACGGTCACTTGTCGAAACCGTTTGACATCACGCATTCGCTCCATCAGGGATGTCCCCTGTCGGCGCTTCTGTATGTATTGACTTTCGAGCCGCTACTGCGGAAGCTGGCGACACTAAGGGGATTCCCACGGGAGCTGGGTTGCGAGACGAGCGTGTCGGCATATGCGGACGATGTCACTGTCATAATGTCGAGCGGAAAACACATCCAGATTATAGGCGAGACACTAAAAGAATACGAAACAGTGACGGGAGCGAAAATTAACCCGGAAAAGTATGTGGGTTTGATACTCAGCACCTGGAGAAGCAAGCCCATACCATCCGACTGCGGCTCAGTAGTGGGACGCTGGACGGACGGACCGGTTAAATTGATCGGGGTATGGTTCAGTCCGGACCTCCAAATGGATAAGAACTGGGACGAAATCACGAGTAGAGTGGTCGCTCTCAGCCAAACATGGGCCGAGAGAAAGCTGTCTCTAAAAGGTCGGGCGGAGGTGGCGAACGAGTACATCGCATCTGTCATCGATTACCGCCTGACCGTCGTGCCTTGTCCCGACACTACTATCACCAAACCGGAACGCATATTCTTCCGCTTCCTGTGGAAGGGTGGCGTTCCGATGGTGAGGCGGTCCATTTGCTGTCAATATCCGTTAAATGGAGGAATGGGAATGCCGCGGTTGATGATGCGCAGGCATGCGCTGAGACTGCGACATCTCTGGAACTTCATCGATGACGGTGAACAGGTGTGGGCGCCGTTTGTGAGGCGGGCCTTCCCGCAGCTTGTCTCACTGACCGAACTGCAAACGTGGATCAAGAAGAGACCGAAACTGGGCGATTGACACCGAGAGTGTCGCCAAGCTCTACAGCAGCTCTGCCGACCGGGGTCAAACTTGTGCAACTTGCAAACGACTAAAGCGTTCTATAGAGGACTAGTGGAGGAGAGGTCCGACGACACACTCGGGGCAAACCTGGGCGTTGACGAGAAATTCCTAACCCGCCTGTTCAGGACGACGTTCGGGCCGGGGCCTATGGATAACTTTCAGAGATCCCTGGTTTGGCGTTGCTATCGAGACGCACTACCTGTTCGAGAGAAGAGCTACAGGCACGGTTCGAAAACCACCATCGGACCGACCTGCCCGAGATACGGTCAGAACGACGAAACCGTTCTGCACGTACTCGTGCAGTGTCCAGATATTTCAGAGCTGTGGACCTTCGTCGAACAGCTGTTGTCGCGTGTAGGATGGGCCCGCTTATCTGCCAAGTCTATCGTGAATATTGTTCCACCACCTTCCTTTAAACGGGAAGGGAAAACGGTTTTCGTTACGCTGATGGCTATGGCGAAAGAACGTGTGTGGTGGACGCGTTTGAAAGGACTGCAAACAAACACCTTCCTCTCTGGTCTGTCTCTCGTCAACTTTTTCAAGTACCACTTGAAAAGGAGGATGAGAATAGAGAGGAAGGCTTTGTCGAACGAATGTTTTAATAAAAAGTGGTTAAAAGTGGCAAAAATGGTCAGTATGAAAGACGACACTATTTTTTAAGCGTAAATCTGTAACCAAAAGAGACAACGAGATTAAGGTGACTTTCATGTGTTCATTTTCGAACTGTCTGAGGTGACCTTGGTCTTTTTTGTAGGTTTTCTTTCCAAGGCTACACCTAAACTGTGAACTTATATATATATATATGCTTTTTATACACCACGCAACCCACAGATCCCTATTGATCAAACGTTTTTTTTTTTGTGTCTCACCCACCACCTCGAAAAGAAAAAATTCTACATTGTATTTCGTCCATTTTTATTCTTGTTTGTTTAGCCCTGTGTGGCTACAATAAAAAGTATCTATCTATCTTTCTATTTCGAACTGTCTAAGGTCTTTTTTGTAGGTTTTTCTTTCCAAGGCTACACCTAAACTGTGAACTTTATATATATTGCTTTTTATACACCACATAACCCACAGATCCCTATTGATCGAACGTTTTTTCTTTGTGTGTCCCACCCATCTCACCTCGAAAAGAAAAATCTCTACATTGTATTTCGTCCATTTTTCTGTGTTTAGCCCTGTGTGGCCACAATAAAAAGTTATCTATATATCTCACAGCAGCCATATTTCTACCACTCTATGTCACGCTGGTGAGACCCATATTGGAGTATGGGATTCAAGCCTCTTCTCCTTATCTCCTCAAAGACATACAGCATCTCGAAAGAGTCCAGAAGCTGGCTACCCGCATGGTTCATGGTCTCAAAAATTTGTCCTACGAAGAAAGGCTGAGGACGCTCGACCTTTATTCTCTTGAAAAACGCCGCCATCGTGGTGATCTCATTCTCGCCCAAAACATCATAAGCGGAAAGTGTAACCTCTCGAAAGAGCTGTTCTTCACTCCTGCTCCAGAGCGTCGGCTGCGGGGTCATTCCGAAAAGCTCTACCTGCGACGATTTCATCTCAATCGAAGGAGAGGAGCTTTCTCCGTCCGGGTTGCGGATCCGTGGAACAAGCTGCCAGACGAGATGGTGAAGATGCCGACGACCGCTTTGTTCAAAGCCTCCCTGGACCTCAAGTGTCCTGAACTCTTTACATGAACACCACCCTGTACTTAACTCCATGTCCCCCTACATGGCCTTGCTATTTGCTTTTGAGCCAAATTAACTAACTAACTAACTAACATATCTATCTATCTATCTATCTATCTATCTATCTATCTATCTATCTATCTATCTATCTATCTATCTATCTATCTATCTATCTATCTATCTATCTATCTATCTATCTATCTATCGATCTATATATCTATCTACCTATCTTCTTGACTATATCTGTCTGTCTAACATTCAGTCTGTCTCCCTAAATTTCTCTTCCTTACTTTTCTCTTGTCTTTTCACGTTTGAAGCTGAGATTAAGGATGGAACAATATATATTATGGACATAAATGGCCGTAGATTGTCCTTTCAAAGAACAGAGCAGAAAATAAAGTGATGGGAACTATGTAGGAAAGGAAAACAGCCAGTGAGAGAGAGAGAGAGTTATAGGGTGGAAAGGAGAAAGGGTAGGGCTGAGAGAGGAATGATGAATGTGAGAAAGAGTGATGTGACGGGGGTGAAGAAACAACAAGAAAAATGTGGTGCTACGGAGTGTTGATGGGGGCAATGAATGGCGTTGGGGCTGAGGGATGAAAGAATTGAATGGTGTGGAATGGGTTGGAATGGAGTGGAAGTAAGGGGTAGCGTCAGTGAAGGAAGAGAGAGAGGCAGAGAGAGAGAGAGAAAGTGACAAAAAGATAGACAGACAGATACAGAGATACTTTAATAGAGAGAAAGACCGACACATAGATAGATAGATAGATAGATAGATAGATAGATAGATAGATAGATAGATAGATAGATAGATAGATAGATAGATAGATAGATAGACAGGTAGGCAGACAAACAGATAGACAGACAGACATCAGACAGACAGACAGACAGATAGATAGATATATAGATAGATAAATAGATAGATAGATAGATAGATAGACAGGTAGGCAGACAAGCAGACATACAGACAAATAGATACATACATAATACATACTCACATGCATACATACATACATACATACATACATACATACATACATACATACATACATACATACATACATACACACATACATACATACATACATACATGCAAGCATGCATATAAGGAGCATGAAGGATTAGAGGGCAAAGAAAAGTAGGATGAGAAGGATAGAGTGATAGAATGAGAAAGGGAGGTGGTTGGAAGGAGGAGGATGATGTGTGTGGATGGTGGTTAGAGGCAAATGAAAAGGAGAATAAGGTGGGGGGTTGGTTGCTGTAGTTGTTGTTATGGTGATGCTGGTGGTGGTTGTAGTGTTGGTGGTGGTGGGAAAATATTTGAAGAGAAGAGGGAATAAGAGTAAAAGCGTTAAAACGAAGAAAGATGTGTGAAATAGGAAGAGAATTTTAAGAGCCAAGAGAGGTAGAGAGAGAGAGAGAGAGAAAGAGTGAGAGGGGCATATGAGTGAGAGGGTTAATATGAAGAAAGTGGAAGATAGGGAGGAGATGGAGAGAGAAGAGGGTGAGGGTAGGAGAAATGTAAGAACAAAGATAGAAGTAAATGGTGGATGAAGTGTGAAGGAGGCCAGGGCTGAGAGTGACAGTGTGTGAAGAATGGGTAGAGGGCGAAGAGAGAGAATAAAGGGAAAAATGGCGGAGATTCGTTAGGAGGAGGCGGAGGAGGGGTTAAGACAGTTGGGAATTAGGAAAGACAAAAGTGAAACAGAAAGTGACGATTGAAAGGGTGGGAGAAAGACAAGAACTAATGACAGAAAGAAAGAAAGAAAGAAACAAAGAAACAAAGAAACAAAGAAAAATAAAAGGAGGAAGAAAGAAAGAAGCACAGGAAGACAATAGAGAAATGAAGAAAGGGACTGTAGAGGAGAGCAAGTGATAGAAAAAGAGACAGAAAGAATTGAAGAAAGGTAGAAAGAAAGAAACAAAGGAAGACAGAAAGAAAGAATAAAGGGTGTTTGAATGAATGAATGTATGTGTGTGTGTATGTATGTATGTATGAATGTATGTAGGACGGGTGTTGTGAGTAGGGATAAGGGGTAAAACGAAAAGCATAAATATTAAGGTGGTTTGTGTTTGATAGTTGGTGGATAAAGAAGTGGTCAGGGATAGGAGAGTGGAATGTCAGTGCTAAAGAGACAGACAGTCAGATATAAATACTGTCTGTCTAATACTGACTAACTGACTAACTGACGCAAGCACAGGTAGACTGATTGACGGACAGATAGGTAGACAAACTGACAGAGAGAGAGGGGGAGGCGGGGGGAGACTGGTATGCAAACGTCATAGATATAGAAAAACTAACAAAGTGAAAAGCTTAGGATTTGTATTTTATTTTATATCTACGCGTAAGACTAAATTTAGATGTAATAGAGAATATATACGTGTGCATACATGCAGAAACGTGTATATATTTGTGCATGTGTGTATATGTGTGAATGTGCATATAGTACATATGTCTGTGTCTGTGTTGTGTGTGTGTGTCTGCGTGCGTAATTGGTCGTGTGATTAAACCTGTATATACGTCTATATGTGTATGTCCTACACAAACATACATGTATATATATAATGCTCCTTATAAGTTACCTCCCGTGTCTGTAAATTTGTTTCGAGATCCCGTACAGATTCGTGCCATCTTTTATATTCTCTTCCAAAATGGAGACGAGTACCCGCATTTCTATGTGGTACGCTTCAACAATTGTAAAGATTTCTTTGCATGAAACCATACCCTTGTAAGCTACAATATAAATATATGCATGTATGTATGTATGTATGTATGTATGTATGTATGTATGTATGTATGTATGTATGTATGTATGTATGTATGATGGATGGATGGATGGATATCAGGTTGTTTACAAGTGCTACTAATAATATTTAGTCTGGTACGATTTGTTGTGTGATCTTTTCATCGGTGACTAAATCGGATGCCTCTTAAGTGTTACCTGGTAAGAATAGTAGCCGCAAAGCAGCAGAACGAAAAACAATAAGTTTATCTTTAGGTTTAGGCCTTGCTGAAACTGAGTTGGCTCATAGTCAACTGAAAGAGTTGTAAACAACCTTAAATTAGGCTAGAAGGTGCATGTTATTGCGTCTCAAAAATTCTTGTTTCATAAAAGTGGGTATCACATTAAAATACTAGTGATCAATTCTCGTTGAGTAAATATCCTTGGTTTCTGCATCAAAACAATCCTGTTAGGCACAAGACCACAAGAGAACAATGCACGGGAAAACAGGCTTAACTGACAGCACAATGCCTGCAGAAATTATTTGAAATGGTAATTGTTCTCAGTAGCAATACTCAACCAGCGATTTTTTGAAGTTTTATTATACAACTGCACTGAAAGTCCTCCGGAATACAGTTCAGTCTTTCGTCGATGCCTAGATTCTCTCAGCGACGTTCTCCCCTGCGTCTAATAATCTAAAGCATACAAAGGTTGCCTGCCTAAAGTCTGCATCGGAAGGTTTATAGAGAATGTGAAGCTGACAACATTTTAGATGTGAGATGCCCAATCTCGATAGACGAACTTTAGCTCTGTCAAGAAAAAGAAAAAAGAACGAACTGAAGGAAGGCGAGTTCGTCTTACTGTCCAGGAAACTCATCAGATGCAGCTTATTCATGTATATAATTTAATTATGTCTAAGTATTATTCACGCAATCGTTTGTCATCGCTTACATGTTGAACATAGAAATTCGGGAAGTTCGGTTTTCGGGGTAAATCAAAGGTCACCTGCAGCACACTATAGGTTCCGTTCAACTCGCAACTTGTACATTATCAAGAGCAAATATTTATAGATACTAAAAGTAGTCCTAACGGGAATTTGAGGAGAGTTGATCGATGTCTTTTCCCATCGTCGCTATGTGTTTGGTACTACACACCCCATCAGCTCAGAATTGTTCTGTCGAAGAACCGAAACGTTTTATTTAATATTTTTCTTTTCTGATTTCTAAAGAATGTCACTGACTTAACAGCCTCGCATCCCTAGATTTAGATATGGTGGTTATCAACGTTACCACTTACACCTTTTTCTTTGAGACTTCTCGCATGCAGATCTTCCAATCGGTTCGGTTGGGGCGGAAAGGCAGAGATGCTTATGAAAGATTTCCATCATGAGGAACATGTGATCTTCAGAGACTCAGGTGTTCACGTTTGATTTAGAGACAAGGTCCACTCCTAAATGTGATGTCTGTATTTTCATTAAATTTGGATTAGATTATGTTTTAGAATTATTTACCTTCCATATTATGTTACATTTAAATAGCTTGGAAAGAACTTTTATCTTCAAATTACAAGGATCAACTCGTTTAATAGAAATTATTCAACTTAATATATTGCACATCTGAGATCACATTGCTTAAATATGTTCAGCCACTGATAGAAGGAAAACAGAATTGATAGAACGAAAACAGAATTGATAGAAGGAAAACAGAATTGACAGAAGGAAAACAGAATTGATAGAAGGAAAACAGAATTGATAGAAGGAAAACAGGACTACCCCAGTGTGTTCATGGTCAATTCCATTGCAACAAAATAAAACTAAAATATGCAATAAGAAAAGCGTAATGGTAAAGTCAACCCCGGCGGCATTTGAATTAATGATAATATATATTGATACAAATTCTGCCGAAGTTACTTTGCCTTTCCTCCTTTCAGGATCGGTAAAATAAGTACCTGTCTCGCATTGGGGTCAATGTAATCGACTAGCGTCCCCAACCAACATTTCAGGCGTTGTGCTCTTGTTAAAAAGGAATATATTGATACGACAGGTAACATAATTTATAGATCAGCGGTAAGATCGGAAACACGAAACTCTGAGTAACAGTTTTTGTGATAGTTTTGCTGCTTTTTGATCAAGTAGACATATATTATATATATAATATATATATATATATATATATATATATATATATATATATATATTATATATATATATTTATATACATATATATATATACATATGTATATATATATATATATATATATATATATATATATATATATATATATATGTATATATATGTAATATATAACATATATATAATAATATATATATATATATATATATATATATATATATATATGAAAACAAGTGGATTGTATTCACCGAAGCTAGGTAATAAAACCTTCGAACAGAGATTGTCGGAAGCGACACCTACTGGTCTGACTACGCTACATTGAAAAGGGGCAATACCCCGAAACGCGTCTGTAGCTGTCGGTCAAGTAGTGTGGAGCGACTGACCTCCCTTGTTCGAAGGTTATATGGATACAGTTTGTGTATCAAATAGCTAACTTAAGGCGATGGCCTCATGGAGCTAATAAGCGGACAGCTTTATTCTTATTTTTATAAGAATGCCATATTAGTATGGCGATAACTATTATATATATGTATAATATATATGTATAATATATATATATATATCTATAATATATATATATATATATATATATATATATATATATATATATATATATATGTATATATATATTATTATATATATATAATATATATATATATATATATATATATATATATAATAATATGATTTTTCAAGTCAAAATAGAAAATGCTAAAATAATTTTATAAAGAACATTTCAGTACGGTTTTCGGTCCTTTTGAGACCTTTCAACTGTAACGATTAAATATTAAATTTAGAAAAACTAGAAGAAAAGTTTTTTTAAAGGATATTTGTATAGTAGTGTTCAAATATAAGTGGCATTCTGCCTTTCTCTGACTCCCTTGTTTGCACTTGTGTGTTCGAGGTCGTTGTGAATTCTTGGTAGGGTAGAAGAAGAAGAAGGCTGAAGAGAGAGGGGGTGGAAGATTTGGGAGTGCCTTGATTGTTGTATTTTGAATGGTCAGTGACGGCTAGCAGTTGCAGTTCAATTCAGGAGAATATTTCTATTGAATATTTGTTTATGGAATTTGCGTAGGTGTTTTACTAAAAAGCATTAGTGATAAAGTTAAGAGGTAGAAGGTGGAGCAGAAGAAGAAGAAGAAGATGACGATGTTGATGATGATGAGATGATGAAGAAGAAGAAGAAGAGAAGAAGAAGAGAAGGAGAGAAGAAGAAGATGATGATGATGAGATGGTGGTGATGATGATGACGATGATGATGATAATGATGATGATGAAGAAGAGAGGAAGAAGAAGAAACACAGAAAGGGAGAATATGAATGGGTGAAAGTAGTGAGGTGTTTGTATGACTTGAAGTTGGCATGTTATGAACCCTACGATACAGACTGATCTCTAGATATCCTATGACTAGGTTGGCAAGAGGGGGGCCATTCGTGTACCCAACGCAGTCGCCGATTTTTGTCGGTAGAAGTTGTCATTGAAGGCGAAGAAGTATTTTTCCAGGATGAATTTAACCCCTTCTATCACGAATTCTTTTTTGATGCGATGTGGTAGTTCGTTGGCGTGATTCTCTAGCCAGAATTGTATTGCCTCTAGTCCTAGGTTGTGGGGGATATTGGAGTAGAGTTTGACTACATCGAAGGATACCAGTATGGTGTTTTTGTTTTATATTTCGGTAGGTGATTGAGCATATCCAAGTCGTCCCTTATATAGCTTTTGACATGTTTGAGGAGTGGTTTTAACAGGGTGTCTAAAAAGTTACTGAGGCGGTGGGTTTCGCATGCGGGACCTGCTATTTTGGGTTAAATTCATCCTGGAAAATAACTTCTTCGCCTTCAATGACAACTTCTACCGACAAAAATCGGCGACTGCGATGGGTACACGAAATGCCCCCTCCTTTGCCAACCTAGTCATAGGATATCTAGAGATCAATCTGTATCGTAGGGTTCTAGAAAGATATGGCAGCCCTTTCTCTATCTACATAGAAAACAACTGGAAGAGATATCTAGATGACTGTTTCATCCTTTGGCATGAAAATATTGAGAAACTCATAGAATTCCAGAAATTTAAACGGCCTGGACGTAAACATCCAATTCACGATGGAATACAGCCAGCACCAACTCCCCTTCCTCGATATCCTCATTAAGAAAGCTAATAATGTAATAGAAACAGACATATATTAATAAACCTACAGACCTAAGCAATATCTCCATCATTCATGCCACCCCAGACACCACCAGGATGAATATCCCCTTCACTCTAGCAAAAAGGATATGCACTATAGTCTCTAATGCAAACACCAGAGACTCACGACTACAAGAACTAAAAGATACCCTTATCACCAGGAACTATCCACCTTCACTTATTGACAAGTGCATTCAACTTGCCCTTCAACTTAACATCAAGGAACTGAGACATCCCAAATCAAAAAGAAAAACTTACTACCAAAAGCCTTACCATACCTTCTCCATACACACCCTCTCAATAACGAAGCCCCTCCCAGCACCATCCTCCACAACATACCCCTCCTAAAAAAGACCACAAAATGAACACAATTCCTCCAAACACACACGATCATAAAGCAAGAGACAGCCTAGATCCATGAAACACAAGCCCGAATTCACTCTTCAACACAGAAGCCGACAGTAAAAAAATGTGAGACCCAATTGCGGGATATGCGACTATCTAATGAGGGATCAGAGTTCTCCTTCAAACAGGGACAACGGTTCACAGTGAAAAGCAACTTCACATGTGTTTCGGAGAACCTAATATACTCACTAACCTGCTCCGGGTGTCAAGAGCAGTACGTAGGCCAAACAAAATATAGTTTGCGTAAAAGAATGGCCCTGCACAGATCCCAATAAAAATCCCCAAAACAGAAAAATAGCTTTCAGCCAACACATAGATACTTGCGCCAACACAAACACCAGCTTCAGGATTTTCCCCCTCTACCAATTTAGGGACGATACAAACCTCGAGACAACGAATAAGTAAAGAACTCTCTTTATTACAAATACAGGCCACTTCTTAACGGATCTACGACAAACGACTAATATACCTCAACTTTAGAATAAAAGAAATACACACACAATATTACATTCCAAAGAATCCATTACTAATCAGCCCCAGTCCACAGCTATAATCCATAACATGCCAACTTCAAGTCATACAACACCTCACTACTTTCACCCATTCATATTCTCCCTTCTCTGTTTTCTTCTTCTTCCTCTTCTTCTTCATCATCATCATTATCATCATCATCGTCATCGTCATCACCACCATCATCATCATCATCTTCTTCTTCTCCTTCTCCTTCTTCTTCTTCTTCTTCTTCTTCTTCTTCTTCTTCATCATCATGATCATCATCATCAACATCGTCATCTTCTTTCTTCTTCTTCTTCTTCTTCTTCTGCTCCACCTTCTACCTCTTAACTTTATCACTAATGCTTTTTAGTAAAACAGCCTTCTTCTTCTTCTACCCTACCAAGAATTCACAACGACCTCAAACACACAAGTGCAAACAAGGGAATCAGAGACAGGCAGAATGCCACTTATATTTGAACACTACTATACAAATATTCCTTTAAAAAACTTTTCTACTAATTTTTCTAAATTTAATTATTTAATCGTTACAGTTGAAAAGTCTCAAAATGACCGAAACCGTACTGAAATGTTCTTTATAAAATTATTTTAGCATTTTCTATTTTGACTTGTTTTTCATATATATCAACTCGTGTGTTCCTTTTCACCCTTATATACATATATATATATATATATATATATATGTTGTTTGTATATATTATATATTATTCAAATTCCGTCAAGGTCGACTTTGCCTTTCAATCATTTCGGGGTCGATAAATTAAGTACCAGTTACGCACTGGGATCGATGTAATCGACTTATATCCGTTTGTCTGTCCTTGTTTGTCCCCTCTATGTTTAGCCCCTTGTGGGTAGTAAGAAATATTATTATATATTATATATTATATATTATATATTATATTTTATCAAAAAATAGTTTGCGTAAAAGAATGGCCCTGCACAGATCCCAGATACAAATTCCCCAAAACAGAAAAATAGCTTTCAGCCAACACATAGATACTTGCGCCAACAACAAAACACCAGGCTTCAGGATTTTCCCCCTCTACCAATTTAGGGACGATACAACCTCTTGGTAGGGTAGAAGAAGAAGAAGGCTGAAGAGGAGAGGGGGTGGAAAGATTTGGGAGTGCCTTGATTGTTGTATTTTGAATGGTCAGTGACGGCTAGCAGTTGCAGTTCAATTCAGGAGAATATTTCTATTGAGAGATTTGTTTATGGAATTTGCGTAGGTGTTTTACTAAAAAGCATTAGTGATAAAGTTAAGAGGTAGAAGGTGGAGCAGGTAGAAGCTGAAATGCGAAAAAGTTGGTTTCTTGGTTGTTTGTCTCATTTAAGAGGTGGTAGATGGAGTCGGATTGGCGCGAAATTTTACAGAGAGATGTAAAAAGAGACGAGAATGCAACTGGACTAGGTTAGAAACCTCTATCTCAAAAGCTGTGGTTACTAGGGCAACCCAGACTTTGACAAGTGTTTGTCGTTTCTCTTTTTCGGATATCACTCTGTCTTCCTCGATCTCTCTCTTTCCTTCCTTCCCTCCACATTCTCTCTATAACGACATTTGACACATTCCACCCTCATTCCCTCTCCGCCTTCGCCGTCTCTCTGTTACTCTTTCTCCCACTACCTCTCTCACTGTACTTCTGTCTGTATCTATAGAGAGAAAGCGTTAACAGCCGAAAAAGTTTTAATATTCCTGCCACAGGTCTTTTAGAACAGTGAATTATTATCGCCCACCACCACCGCACAATCATAACAGATATTATTAATCAGATATGTTCTGTTAATCAATATCTATATAGCTGAAATGCGAAAAAGTTGTTTAATTTCTTGGTTATTTGTCTCATTTGGGGATGGGAACGGTTGAACGGGCAGTAGATTGGGTCGGGTTGGTGCCAAAATTTGCAAAATGGGGTGGGCAATAGTGTGAGGAGGGTTGCGAGTCGCTCAGGGCTACAGTTTGGTTGCCATGGTTAAAGTAGCTAGGGTTGTCTTTTTACAAAAGTGAAAGGATTTTGTCTATTTATTTATTTTGACAGTGATTAAATTGACGCGGAACACTGTACCAATTAAGCAACCTAAACCGTCCAAACAACGGGTGCGTTTGCTGGTATATAATATATATATATATATATGGAGGCGTAATGGCCCAGTGGTTAGGGCAGCGGACTCGCTGTCGGAGGATCGCGGTTTCGATTCCCAGACCGGGCGTTGTGTGTGTTTATTGAGCGAAAACACCTAAAGCTCCACGAGGCTCAGGCAGGAGGTGGTGGCGACCCCAGTTGTACTCTTTCGCCTCAAATTTCTCTCACTCTTTCTTCCTGTTTCTTGAGTACCGCTGCGATTGACTGGCGTTCCGTCCAGCAGGGAGGAATACACACGCCATAGAAACCGGGAAACCAGGCTTGAAAAGGGCGCATAACACACACACACACACATACACACACACACACACACACACACACACACACACACACACACACACACGCATATATATATATATATATATATATATATATATGTATCCATATTTATAAATATGTGTACATACATTCACGCTCACACACATACACAATATAACTGTTGTTAAACACCACTGCGGGCGTTAGAAACACCTACGTCGCTAGAAATTAGAGCTAAACGTTCTTATGTTGCAGTCAAAGCACATAATTGCATACATAATTGCAGACAGGGACCATAATAGCTCGAAAAGCAGCGGTCAAGATATTCTCAGACTGATCAATCACTTTCGGCTTTCGCCGTAGCCTCTTCATTGGAATCGGCCCGACTCGGCTGTTCTGGGTAATGATCAATCCCAGCATATATATCAGACGCAATAGAAATCTATTGATGATTTAGCGAATCGCTAATGTGTATAGAAATAATTGATGTAGGCAGCAGTAAGCTGGTAAATCTCGATCGCTGCTTTTCGGGCGATTATAATTACGATTACGATCCCTCTCAGCATGCATACATACAATAATGTGCTGTGATTGCAACATTAGAGCGTTTAGCTCTTATTTCTAGCAATATGGGTGTTTCTAACACACTCAGTTATATTTAATGACGGTTATAGTTTCCTTGCAGGTACATACATGCTTACTGCTGCGTAGATAAATTTTATAAAAACATACATACATACATACATACATACATACATACATACATACATACATACATACATATATATATATATATATATATATATATAATATATATATATATATACATATACACATATATATATATATATATCATATACATACATATATATATATATATATATAATAGAATATATATATAATATATATATATATATTATATATATATATATATATAATATACTTATTTTAAGCAGCAGAAAATTCAACAAAATCTGTTACTCTGAGTTTCTCGTTGCCGTTCATCAGACAGTTTTTGCTAGAAAAAACTGTCTGATGAACGGCAACGAGAAACTAAGAGTAACAGATTTTGTTGAATTTTCTTCTGCTTAAAATAAAGCATATTACTCTACCACTGGTATTGAGTACTCTTTTTTCCACCTTGTTTCACATTTATGTGTTTACTCCGGTATATATATATATATATATATTAAAAAGCAGCAGGACTATCACAAAATTTGTTACTTAGAGTATCATGTTCCCGTTCGTCAGCAATAAAAACTGTCCAACGAACGGGAGTGTGAAACTCTGAGAAACAGATATTGTGATAGTTCTGCTGCTTTTTAATGAAGCATATTACTCTACCTCTGGTATTAAAGAACTATTCTTTCCACATTGTTTCGCATTTACGTGCTTACTATGGTATATGTCTATATATATATATATATATAAAAATTACATATAAATATACATAAATAAATATATGCTTTTCAAAAGAAGATTTGTTTTTTCTAGCCCCGAGCTGCGTAAACTAATAAGGAGAGTACAGGAGGTGAGACAAGCTGACTGACAGGTGACGGTCGTTTAGAAAAAGCGCGGGCTAAAACTACGCGCCTTCACTAGTCAGTTAAGGTGAGACAGTGTCACGTGACAACTTGCTGGGGCTGCCTGCTGGAGCCTATGCGGCAGGTATTTAAAGAGAGAAATTTGACAAGACAGTCAGTCACCGGCTGACACTCGCTGACGATACATCGAAGAGGCCAGGGAACAGAAGAAAGAAGAGAGAAGACATGCACCCAACACCAGAGCTGAAGACACCTCCGAAAGGGGGGAGGGGCACGTCAAAACGATAGAGGAGTAGGGGCCGTCGCAACCGACGGAATGCTCCTCCTATATATCTATATATATAAAACTCAACTTGTGTGTATCTGTGTGTGTCTGTGTGTTTAACTTCCCGACACATCTCCTCCTAACCAATAAATCGTAGAACCACCAAAAATGGGTCACTTAAAGTTTAGACGAATGAAAATTGAACTGCGCTATTTCTGTTCCGAAATTCATCTCGCAAGCGCAAAAATCGATAATGTGTTTGTTTAGGCCTTATCCTATGCATTGAATAGTGAACTTTACTCAGTCAGCTGTTTGACGTGAACTGTGTTCACCAAGCGTGCAAGCATGCGTAAATTACATGAAAAATTAAAAAAATCAAGATATAAAAACGAATCGCCGTAAACATTGTAGAAATTCGGCAAAGAAATGAATTTTCGGGATGTGGCATGGAGGGTTTTTTCGTATTAATCGTTTGGACTTTGTGAACACATACCAATTGTTTTCATAATATTTTTAACGCTTTGAATTAAATGTGACCATTTTGCGCTGAGTCTGCAGTTTGAATCACTTTAACCAAATTTTAGCAGGCCGGATTTTTGATCATCACGATACATCGCCAGCGACTCCTGATACTCTCAAACGCTTCTACGTATTCCTATTGAGGAAATAGAACATATAAGCGCAAAAATAGAGGGCATTAATGCTTGATTTTAAAACCAAACTAATTGAATTTTGATTGAACTTCATCCAAGTTTAGCTTAACTCGCGCGTGCACAGAACGCACGAGCGCACGAGCCGGGCAATACTGCTAGTATATATATATATATATATATATATATATATATATATATATATATATATATATATATATATATATATATATATATATAATATATATAAAGGGTAAAGACCCCCTTCGGTCATGAATGACCATGGGATTGCACCTAGAAAGTTACCCTCCTAGACACAAGTCTGGGCAAGGTTGTTATGGAAGACCAGCAGTCGCCCATGCATACCAGCCTCCCCTCTCCACACCACCAGTGTTATCCAAGGGAAAGACAAAGGTCGATACAGCTTGGCACCAGTGACGTCACAACTCATTTCTACAGCTGAGTGAACTGGAGCAACGTGAAATAAAGTGCCTTGCTCAAGAACCCAACACGCAGCCCGGTCCGGGATTCGAGCTCACAACCTCATATATAATATATATATATATATAAACTATACGAACAGACACCAACCAAAAGTCATTACAGTTGCTCCCATTGGAACACAAGGTAAAATCTAAAATGAATTCCTCGCTTTTTCAAGAACATGAATTTTTTATATTGAATGCATATCACCACTATGAACTACTACATCATACTCTTTAAACATATAGCATGGACTCGCTTCACTATATATGAATTTTTTATATTTGATAGCATGAACTATCTTTTTTATGTATAAAATTTTTTTGATAAGGTTCGTCATTTCAAGAACCGAAACATGTTAAATAAATAATGTATATATATAAAAATAAAAAATTTGTCTAATATAGCAGCATTTTCAAACTTCATTTTTTACAAATATATACCCACTCGTATACGAGCTAATCTTATTATAAATATATATATATATATATATATATATATATATAAACAGCCGAAATCTGCGATGAGGAATCGGTTTCTGACTGAAGAACGAAGGCTTTGAATGACCCGTCTGTCTCTTATGTTCGTCCCTTCGTGTATTTCACGTTATTTATTTATGTAAATGTTTATTATATATATATTACATGTATATGTATATATATATTGGGTCATCTCATAAATAATACGGCTTTTTTCAATTGCATGAACTAAAAGTCGGTGGGGAACGGGATAAACTACCTGCATTAGCTATAAAAGAAGGTAGTAATTTTACCTTGTCTTTATTCTTAGTGCAATACTGCAAGTTTTGAAGAGTGGAGTTCAGTTTTAACAGTTATTCTTTCAATACTATAATGGGAGTGACAAAGAAGCATATTCGGCATATTTTGCTTTATGAGTTCAGTAAAGGCAACAACGCAACGGAAAGTGCAAGGAATAGTAATGCAGTATATGGGGATCGGACAATAAGCGTAAACCAGCGTCAGCAGTGGTTTCAGAAATTCCGAACCGAAAACTTCAGCCTAGAAGACGAGTCTCGTCCTGGAAAATCTTTAGAGCTCGACGAGGTGACCTCCTGCAAAGCCTGGTGGAACAAAATCCCATCGTAACTGTTGAGAATCTTGGATTTGGTCATTCAACCATTCATCAACATATGAATGCCATCGGAAAAGTCAGGAAATTAGGTCCACGGGTTCCTCACAAACTTTCCGAGTCTAATCGCGCAGAGAGTGAATGTGTGCTCTTCTTTTCTGTCACCTTTCACGAACGAACCTTTTTGGGACCAAATAGTGACTGGTGATGAGAAATGTGTTCTCTATAAAAATGTCAAGCGCCGAAGACTGGCACCCCAGGCTAAAGAAGGACTTCACCTACGTAAGGTGCTGTTATCTGTTTGGTGAGATATGAAAAGTTTAATCCACTTTTAACTTTTAAACTCAAACCAAAGGAAACAAAGGAGCTTGAGCGGCTTAAGTTAGCACTAGAAGGAAAACGACCATCTTTGGTTTCAAAGCGAAAGATATTCTTCCATCAGGGTAATACTCGGCCACATACAACGAGGATGACATTCCAAAGGTTGGAGCAGTTTGGATGGGAAACGATGCCCCACCCACCATATACATCGGACGTTGCCTCATCTGATTATCATTTATATCAAAAGCATTTGGGCAGAGAAAATATGAATTCTGTAGAAGAGGTCAGAACAGTACTGGAAGAGTATTTTTCTTCACGAACAAATAAATTTTGGAAAAGAGGCATTGTAAATATACCAGACAGATGGAAGAGCATTGTAGAAAATGAAAGAGAGTATATTTTAGATAAAAAAAAAGAACTTTGTTTATCTTAATTTTGAAAAATAAAAAATCTATAAAAAAACGCATAATGGGATGACCCAATTCGCGCGCGCGCGCACACACACACACACGCGCGCACACACACACACACACACACATACATACAGGTGTGTCTTTCTATATCTGCGATGATCAGAGTGGGTGCGTACGTATATATAAATATATTTCCACTAATGCACTTGATTACCTTTTGGACATAGGACTCTTTCTATATATATATCTATATTCACATTTTCATTGCTGATGACGTTCCCTACAGAGGCACAAATGTAATTCTTTCTCAAATAAATTGCACTTCATAGCTGAAGCTGCAATGAAACTATAGGATGTTATTCATACATTCAAATATGAGTCCAATACTCCTTAGAGCAGAAACAGCTGTATGCTAATGAAGTTCATAAGATAATCATTTATTACTTTGTTATCTCTCTTCCTTTTTACCACTTCATACTCGGCTAACACTTCATTCTGAAACATTCGTATACTGAGTTCTTCGCCAGATGATTAATCCCGCAATGCCTAAGCGCGAAATGTTACATCATCAACATCATATGTTGTATGTATGTATGTATGTATGTATGTATGTATGTATGTATGTATGTATGCATATATGTATGCTTGTATGTGTGTATGCATATATGTATGCATGTATGTGTGTGTGTATGTGTGTACAAGTTGTAACTACCGATAAAGTTTACATATGAAATTTTAAAATTTAGCCTCCAAGCCTTATTTTGGGTATGTCCCTAGTAGTGTGTCGGCAGAGCACGTTCAACACTTACGACTACCAAATGTCATCGGCCGTAAATTGAGTTTGGTCCTTAGAATGACCGACTTTAAAGTGTATCTGGCTCCGTCGAGGGTAGACTCGTAAGTCGACGTCAAAATCCACAGGCAGTCATTGTTTGAGCGGCTGTTGACAGCCACTAGAAGGTCTCACCTCGTTTATGTACCCTCGGATGTTAAAATTAACACCCAGCCATACATTAGTGACATTCTGGAAACTGAACTGCTTCTGTGGGCAAATGAGCGCTTTCAAGGCACACCTTGAAGCTTCCAACAGGACTCACCACCATCCCACAGCTTCAAACAGATACTACATTGGATTCAGAAAAACATTCCATTGTTCATAGGTAAGGATGTATGGCCCATAAAAAGCCCCAATCTCAGACCATTGGATTTTCCTATATATATGTATATATATATATATATATATATATATATACACATACACACAAATAACAGATAGATAATAGATAGATAGATAGATAGATAGATAGATATAGATAGATAGATAGATAGATAGATAGATAGATAGATAGATAGATAGATAGATAGATAGATAGATAGATAGATAGATAGATAGATAGATAGATAGATAGATATGTTTCTTTATTAGCCACACAGGGCTACACACAGACAGGATAAATTACAGGGTAGAGCTTTTCTTTTGGGCATAAAAACAGGGGAGTTGGTTTTCGATCAAAAGTGATCGTAAAAGGAAAGAAAGAGGACAAAAAAGGGGGCGGATAAAATTATTAAAAAAAGTGGGGAAGATAAAAAAAGAGAAAGGAAAAAATTGATCAATAGGGATCGTTATCACAGAAATGTCAATATAAATGGTAAAGGGGAGGACAGGTGAGGTTTACCCGTGGAAAGAAAAGCCTACGGAAAAGACCACGGTAACCTCGCTCAATGAAGTCACATGTTATATTTTTTTTTACAAATAAGCAACTCTCTGTATTAATTTTTACGGTTCATAGGATCATAGTCAAGATGGCTTCGTCATTCATACGTGCCATCCTTGCTACATTCACCCATCTTTTTTTAAAACATTCACTAGACAAAACTTGCGTCTCTACTCTCAATTTCCTCTTCAAGTGATATTTGAAGAAGTTGATGAGAGATTGACCAGAGAGGAATGTGTTTGTCTCTAATCCTTTCAGGCGCGTCCACCAGATACATTCTTTCGCCAAGGGCACAAGTATGATGAAAATAGCTCTTCCTTCCCGTTTGAAGGAAGGAGGCGTGACGATATTAA
>NW_021833276.1:77500-92500 GCF_006345805.1 Octopus sinensis
CCGATTAAATATCTCTGATCATATTCTGTTGTCTAATTTTCATACTATTTTACTTCTTTCAGTCATTTGGCTTTGGCCATACTGCAGCATCGCCTTAAGATATATATTTATCAATTTATTTGTGTTTTATCTTTTATCTTTTACTTGAAGGGTTTTAGTCGAACAAATCGACCCCAGGACTTTGTTTTTTAAAATCTTAGTGCTTATTTCATCGGTCTCTTTCGCTGAAGTGCTAAGTTAAGGTTGTCAAGTGGTGGTGGGTAACAAACACCAACACATAGATATACAAACATGTGTGTGTGTGTGTGTGTGTGTGTGTGTGTGTGTATGTGTGTGGATTCTTGGCGATTTTTTCCTCCATCTTCCTTTCCTTTTGAACTTTCCTCTCTCTCCTGTTTCAGAAAAAGAGCTTTGCTCGAAAAGTAAAACACCCTTTCTTTCCTTCCCTGAACGTCTTTCTAATATTGCCCCACCATTGCCTAACTCCACCGATTGAATTAAATAAAAGATACTAAAGAAAGATATTAATAAATCGCTAATGATTAACAGTAATTATTTATTTTTACTATTTTCATAGAGAAATACACAAGGGTCGGGGCAGAGAAAAAAACAAATTTTCATGTTTAATAAAATTAAGGTGGTTTTTAAACTCTCAGAATTTGGCCACCATTATGGTGAAGAATGGTGAACTATATGGCTAAATTTTATTTTGTTTTCGCATTAACAGAAGAGGAATGAAGGCATAATCTTTAATTTATTATTTATTTATGTATTTATTTATTGGTGGGTATGGTACAAAATCCAAGTTTGAGAACTGTTTATATAATCGATTAATGATTGATCTTACATTTTGACTAATATTTAATAAGTATGAATCAAATATCGACTCGAGAAGAGAGAGAAGCAAACTTGGACCCAGCGGATAATCGATATTAAAATATAAAGAGTTGGCATTAATAGCGCAAGTCATACCGATGTGAACACCCTAAAGATGCAGACAAATAAAATTGATTATAATTGATAATATTGGCGGTGGATCTTCTGTCGGTCTCTACAATAAGCATTCAATGACTTTATCAACTTTTCTATCTGCTCATTAAATTAGCGTGAGATAAACCATGTATGCCTTGGCTCCATACATACGAAAAACAGTTGTGGAATGAGATTAGTTTGGCATAATACGTCAGAAGGCTGAATCGTTAAATTAAATGTGCTGCAATCAACAAAGATATACGAGGGGTGCTAAAAAGTTACTAGCTTTGGCTAAAAGAAAATACAAGAGGACCAGTTATTTATGGTTTTATTCAACATATCCTCTCAGATTTACGCACTAATTGCAGAGGTCTTTCAGTTTTTCTAAAACTTGTAGAAAAAATTCGACGATTGAGCTACTAACCAGACGTTTCGTGATAACCTTAAAGCCAGGGGAGTTTTTTCACCCCCTCGTACATACATACATCCGAGGGGTTGCTGAAAAGTTCCTGGCTTTGGATAAAATAAAATACAAAGGTATCAGTTAATTTTATTCAGCATATTCTCCTCTCAGATTCACACACTTATTGCTGCGGTCCTTCAGTTTTTTTAAGCCATGTAAAAAAACTCTGAAGGTTGGCCTCCATCCAGGCCTTTCGCAATACTCTAGTAGCCCCTCGTAGGAATAGAAAAAATTGAGTTCTTGTACTAGAAGGAAAATGTAAACTTCCGAAAGTTTGAAAGGTAGAGTTGACAAGTTTTCGACTACAATCAATACTGCAAGAAATACTTTCCGAAGGTCTGAAGATGCTGCCATTTCACCTGTGTATTATATATAGGCATGTATTTTCCTCTCCCTCTAATTATTCAATCTCTTTGCTTTCCTTCCTCTATTACCACCCTTGTACCTATTTCTCTCTCCCTCTCTCTCATTCTTTAGTCTCTCTGATTTCTTTCCCTACTCTCCTATTCCTTAGTCCCCCTGCCGTCTTCAGCTGCTCCCCTCCTACCACGTGATCGCTGTCCGGTTAAGGTATTGTTGTCCTTTTTCCGCCAGCTGCCTTGAGGTAGATCCTGTTCGTCTGTCCCACCGTCCACTCTGTTGAGATTTTCCATTTCCTTTTGGACCACGCTCGTCTGATAGTCGAAAGCTCCTTGTTGTTTCATTTTTGTTGTATTTGTCCAATCATTTCGCATTTGTTGTGTAGCCGAAAGGCGCCTATCCATTGTATATGTATATTCTATTTCATAACGTACGTTCGACCGATAATCGAAAGTCTCTTTCTGTTATTTACTTATTTGTATATGTACAAAATTTTTTTCATTATTTACATTTGACGGATATTTGTCCTCATTTTGTTTGTTGTTTCGGCTGATAAACCCTCCAGCCTTCATCAGGTGTCTTGGAGAAATTTCGAACCTAGGTTCTCATTCCTAAGGTATTTTTCAATGTTATTATTATTATTATTATTATTATTATTATTATTATTATTATTATTATTATTATATTATTATTATTAATATTATTATTATTATTATTATTATTATTATTATTATTATTATTATTATTATTATATTATTATCATTTCTATATTAAGAGATGAGAATTATCTACTTTATTTACATTATTTACATTCGACGGATATTTGTCCTCATCTTGTTTGTTGTTAACACAACGTTTCGGCTGATATAACCACCAGCCTTTTCATCAGGTGTCTTGGAGAAATTTCGAACCTTGATTCTCATTTCTAAAGTATTTTTCGATTGTTGTTGTTATTATTATTGTTGTTGTTGCTGCTGCTGCTGCTGTTGTTGTTGTTGTTATTATTATTATTATTATTATTATTATATTATTATTATTATTATTATTATTATTATTATTATTATAACCGAATTAGAATAGGGTTTTCGAACACAAATCATCTCTTCGCATAACAATAAGTTGTTAAATATAAAGCCACTTAATGAAAATAACATTGATATTATTAACACCAACCATTCTTTGAACAATAATAACTGCAATATTAATATTTCTGATATAAATTCGAATCGTATTCGTTTCCTTAGCAGTAATTCTAAGACTAAAAATAGTTTATCAATGTAAAATTACTTCCGGTTCTGATGCCTCTTGTTACATATGTAGTTCTTCATCTGGGTTGTTGAAAAGAATATCTAGCCATTACTCTACATTTAGACATATCAATAAACGCAACAATTGTAGGCTAAGTAAATTAATTTGGTATCTAAAGGAACATAATAAACAATTTGATTTGGAATGGAATATTCTATCTAAATCCTTTCCATATGATAAAGGTAAATCTTTTTGCCCGCTTTGTACCGAAGAACAATATCTCATCCTGTTCTCGGAGAATTCTCTTGTCAACACGTTTAAAGAACACGTTTATCGTTGCAAACATTGTCAAAAACACATCTTTAGTTCCTATAAGTAAAATTCGACCTTTAACTGTCTTCTCACATTTCATTTCCACTACATATATCCATATCCACGTTTTAAGCTGTATTCCCAATCATCTATCGCACTATATTTCTCCACTCTTAATTTTCTGTTAATATCTCTCTTTCTCCTTCTCTTTCTCTAAATTGTCTTTGATGTTAAATCTATTAACATTTTTTTTTTAATTAACTTGCCAGTCTTCCTCTTCATTATACACGCGTTAGTCGCATTCAGTTAAAATGGCTTATTGACGTAATTTGTTTTTCTTTATTTTTCTCTGATGAGAAGATTACATTGTTTTACATCATTTTATTCCCTCCGGAATAATATGAATGTTTCCTTCGAAACGTTTGTCGGAAGTATAAAAATTTCAATAACATCTGCGTTTAACTCCATTTCTTAATTTATGTTATACAAAAACATTTCATTTAACCCTGAAATTTCGACCTTTATAAGTAGGCTGTAATATCCTCAGCACTTATGGGAATTTTTGCTACCCTGGCAACTACTTATTTATTTTTCCGTGTTATTTCTATATATTGAAAAATACATATACATATATACATATATATATATCAGTATGCCACTTATACAGAAAACCACACTATATAGTTAGGTAGTATCCAAACAAACGTCACAGTTTTCTCTCTCTATCAGTGCAAAGAAACAATTTCTGTACAAGAACGTTTAAATAAAGAAAATTTATTTATAGAAAAATACAGAACACACCAAAATATGAACGCATAAACGACTTTCGACTCAGTATGTATTTCAATTCGTGGTCACATACCCATCCCTGTACATAATTCATCTCACTACTTTTGCTTTTGAATTTTGTATATTTATTTATTCCCCGGCCCTGCCCCAGATAATACCGATCATCAATTACATCCCCTTAGATTTTCTTTTTGTCGATTCATTTACAAACTTCCATACAAGAACATGAACTAAAATCTTTATAAGAAAATACGAAATTACAATAATTTCATTGTCACGATTAACGAAAGCAAAACCAGTCGACAAACACAATAGTCTTTCAGTTATAAAATATATTAAAACTATGTAAAATTTTCTTCTTTGTATTTTATATATTTTTTGCATTACAACATACCACGTGGGAATAATCAGAATTATTCTGCTCCTACCTTTCCTTACTAATTTATATACATATTTGTATATATGCGCGTGTGCGTGAATGTGTGAATGTATATATATATATAATATATATATATATATATATATATATATGGCAGTGCCCCAGCATGGCACAGCCCTCAGCTGAAACGAGATAAAATAAAATAAAATAAAATAAAATATTCTATATATATATATATATTTAAATTTTCAGCTCGGAGTTGCGGCCATGTTGATGCACGGCCGTTATCTATCTATCTATCTATCTATCTATATCTATTATCTATCTATCTATCTATCTATCTATCTATCTATCTATCTATCTATCTATCTATCTATCGACGGACGTGCTATCGTTTCGGCTCCGAAGGTAATCGTTTATTTTGACTATTTATAGCCCATATTTTGTGTGCATTTTTGCAAATAAGGTGTGTAGGGCACCCAACTTTCGTTTGAGTGCTTTTCCAAGGGAGGAATTCTCCCCTAGGGGCAGTTTCAACCCCATTTCATTTCTGTAATTTTCATCTCGACATTAGAAAATGTCGAGAAATTTTATTGTAGAACGCTGGTCGCGTTCCTTTATGGACCAGCATTTTCCTAGTTTGGAAACGCTAGGAGAAGAAAAAAGAACTTATGCACGCAAAGTGCAAACATGAATAACGGTCGAATGAACGCTGCAACCACGTGCGGTAACAGCCCTGTCACCACCACTTCCACCACTAACAACAGCAACCACGAGACTACTAGTGCACCACACCACAACACCTCCACCCCACCAACCACCACCACCGCCACGAACATGAATGATAAAAATAAAACTCACACGAAAACTATTGACAAAAAACAACAGCAACAACAAAAACAACAATAAAAATGAACTATCTAATAGTGAAGATGTTAATATAACAGAATTACAGCACCAACAAATTTCGCTGACACTCTGGTCAGAAGAAACAGATTATAACATTTCACGAACGAAGAACTTTTAAAACAAGGTCTCTCTTTACAACCAGAGGGCAACGTTTAGTGCTACATACACCTCCAACAATAAAGCAAGAAATAGAAAATAAGACAATTATATATAAATTATAAGGAAAAACAAAAAACTAAACGAACAGATTACAAAAACAGATGTAGAAAAATGCTTAAAAACATAATGAAAGAAAAAGAATATATAAACTGGGGTCCCCAGTTTAACACAGTAGTGGTCCGCTTCCCTAACCAGGAAGTGGCAAAAGCTCACTCTACTGAGTCCCTGGGAAATGATGAAATCTCATGGTCCCATACTATAAAAACCAGAGGGTGAGTCGAATCACTATAAAAATGTATCTCCCGAGATTCCTAACAAATGGATAACAGGGGCAATCTGTTACCATTGAAAAATATCAACATTTTGGAAACCGCGTGTACCTTGGCGACATTTGGGGTGGGAAGACAATCGTGGTGACCATAAAGATTGAGGGGGCCTCTATCGAGAGCCTACCGGATAAGATCCACTTGGAAAATGGGCAATGCCTATATGTTGTAGCAGAAGGCAAAAAGCCTAGATGCTACAACTGTGGCAGCCCCGAACATTTAATTGCCAAGTGCGCTCTGGTACAGAAAAACAAAAAGAAAGAACAAATCAGAAAACAAAAAAAAAAACCCTTGTTGCCAACACCAACACACAACACACTCAATTATGGAACCAAAGCCAGAGGAAAAACAACAAACCAGCAAACAAACCCCAACAACATCACCAAGAAAAGAAACAGTACCAACACAATCACCGCGACGTCGCAACCAATTCAACATGCTGAATCAACAAAAAAATAGATCAACACCCACACCGAGGACGACAAATTAAAAATACAGAAAACAGTGACGAGAAGACAAATTCTACCCCTAACACCACAACAACACAAACACCGCACAAAACCTCAACAATTTCTACAAGCATACATAGTAATGCAAATGCTTTGCCTTTACCTCCTACTGATACGTCGGACGACGAAAGTTCGACGGAATGGCAAATAGCCACAGGGGGTAAAAGGAAAAGATTTAAAAAATCCATCAAACAAGGAAGTAAAGCAGGGAGATATCTAACTCCGGACAACATACCCCTAGACAATCAAAAAAGCAATGAACCCGTAAAACCACACACACAACTAACTGCAATAGACACAGACAATAAAGAATTAATGGACTACATCACATCCAGCACGGTCATCTGTGAAGATGACTTTAAGACAAACAATCATCCGCACACCACACCACCGAAACACATCAGAATTTTACACATAACACAAGCACAACGCCACATACTGAAATAAATATTTCCGAAAGCGGTAGGCGGGTTTCAACGATACCTGTCGAAAAAACTATACAAACAACTCATCAAAAACAATACAAAAGAAGGAGAAAAAAATGAAACTTTTAAAATGATTAAGTGAACCCCCTCTTGCCTCTTATCTCTTCTAATGTAGTGTGTAAAACACAATTTTCGTAAATATCAATTATGCTTAAATTAGGTTGTGTGAATGCGCGTCGCTTGGCGTCGGCTTGGAAGCAAGGTTACCTTCTAAACGATATCAAGTCACTGAATGTGGATATAGTAGCTATCAGTGAAACCAGACTCAGTAAGCCGCGGACACTCGAGTCCATGTTTGGCAATCAATTTAACGTTTATTTTTCTCCCTGTCTGCCGAACATGGGTAGTGGAGGTACCGCGGTGCTTTTTCGAAAGAGTCTAAATGTAAAAATAAGAGCAATATTCCTAGACCCGGAGGGTAGGCTGGTTGTCTTGGACGTGGATGGCAGAAATGGGTGTGCATTCGGTCTGATGGCAGTTTATGCACCGTCCTTAACGGGTCGGGCGGATTTCTTCAGACGTCTAGAGGTTTTCCTGGGTACGTCTAGACCTTTACTGTTAGTAGGGGATTGGAACGCTACCTTGGACATGCATCTAGACTATGTGGGAATGGATAGGAAAAGAAGGGGGTGTAAGAGCCTCAAAGACCTGCTCAGACGTTTCCATTTGTCTGACAGGTTCCGACTCGACCATCCGAACGTGCCAACGTGGACTTGGACAAACCGCGTCGGATCGTCGAGATCTTATCTAGATAGAATTCTATGCAGGACAGCGGATAGGGATAATGTAGGATGTCCACAGTTTAAAATAGTCAGCTACACAGATCACAAATTTGTGACGTGTACGCTCGACTTAGATAAAACACATAGGCAGAGTCCGGGTAATGGAAACTGAACACGTCGCTGTTAGAACGACAGGTTTACATGAACTGGATTAGCGAGTTAATTAAGAGGGCGCTGAAGGGAGCCGTCGTTAACAACCGCTGGTGGTACGCCCTGAAAATGGCAATAAAATCGGAATCAATTAAGTTTTAGCAAGGAATTAGCGATAGATCGAAATAGAGTAGAGGGAGACTTGGTTAAGAAACTAGAAGAGGGACTTACCACTGGCAGCGCAACCAACGTGCTGGCTGCGAGGATGGCCCTCGACCAACACCTCAACGTCAAGCACCAAGGTTGCGTCGTCAGAGCTAAAATGCGTGCCTTAAGGAAAGAAGGGATCGAAGCTGCGCGGGAGGCCCGGGTAGCGGAGGCGCAGCGTGGCAACAGAGCCACCATTCGGTCTCTAATAGATCAACCGGGATGCAGTTTACTGGAACCCGAAAGGATGTGTGAGGCCTTTCAACAGCACTTTGCTCGACTGTTTGGTGCGAGTGGTGGGTCGGAACGCGGGATGGATTTCAGTGCCTACCTGACCGACCTGCCGCGGCTCTCGGCAAGAGAAGCGGAGTGTTGTGAAAGACCCATCACAGCCGCTGACGTGTGGGATGCGATGGCGGGCTGCGCGAGGGATAAGTCGCCTGAATTGGATGGTTTACCCTACGAGCTGTATTGTCAAATGCCAGACTTGTTTGGCGATCACTTGGCATCAGTCTACTGCAACTGGCAACAAAACGGGAGAATCCCCGGTTTCGTGAGCCGAGGTGCAGTCACGTTACTGAAGAAAGACCCAAACATGGGGAATTTTATAGATAATTTCAGGCCCATCACTCTGCTCAACGCAGATTTGAAAATTTTGGCCAAAGTAATAGCCGAGAGGTTGGCGCTTGTCATTGGTAAACTGGTCGACAGGGCGCAAACATGCGCCGTGCCGGGCAGAACCATACATGACAACCTGCATCTGATGCGCTACATTGTGTACAGGGTAGTTAAGGATCCTGGCATGGGTGGGGCGCTGATAAATTTGGATCAGTCTAAAGCCTTCGATAGGGTTGACCATCGGTACTTGGTGGCCGTCCACAGGGTGGCTGGTTTCGGTCTCGTCTTCCGCGGTTGGATCGCTGCCTTGTATAGTGGCATCCGATCGGTGATTCGGGTGAACGGTCACCTGTCGAAACCGTTTGATATCATGCGTTCGGTCCGTCAGGGGTGTCCCCTGTCGGCGCTTCTGTATGTATTGACTCTCAAGCCGCTACTGCGGAAGCTGGCGACACTGAGGGGCATCCCACGGGAACTGGGTTGCGGGACGAGCGTGTCGGCATATGCGGACGATGTCACCGTCATAGTGTCGAGCAACAAACACATCAAGATGATAGGCGAGACACTAAGAAAATACGAAACGTTGACGGGAGCAAAGATTAACCCGGAAAATCAATGGGTTTGCTACTCGGCACCTGGAGAAGCAAGCCCATGCCGTCCGACTGCGGCTCAGTAGTGGGACGCTGGACGGACGGACCGGTTAAATTTTCTTGGTTCAGTCCGGACCTCCAAATGGATAAGAACTGGGACATCCAGAGATGTCGCAGTCTCAGCGCATGCCTGCCCATCATTAAGAACGGCATGCCCAGTCCTCCATTCAACGGATGTTGACAGCAAATGGACTTCCTCACCATCGGAACGCCACCCTTCCACAGGAAGCGGAAGAGTATGTTCTCCAGTTTGGTGATGGTGGCGTCGTGACAAGGCATTACGGTCAGGCGGTAATCGATGACGGATTCAATGTACGCGTTCGCCACCTCCGCCCGACCTTGTAAAGATAGCTTTCTCTCGGCCCATGTTTGGCTGAGAGCGACCACCCTACTCGTGATCTCGTCCATGTTCTTATCCATTTGGAGGTCCGGATTGAACAAGACCCCGATCAATTTAACCGGTCCGTCCGTCCAGCGTCCCATTACTGAGCCGCAGTCGGACGGCATGGGCTTGCTTCTCCAGGTGCCGAGTAGCAAACCCATTGACTTTTCCGGGTTATACTTCGCTCCCGTCACCGTTTCGTATTTTCTTAGTGTCTCGCCTATCATCTGGATGTATTTGTCGCTTGACACTATGACGGTGACATCGTCCGCATATGCCGACACGCTCGTCTCGCAACCCAGTTCCTGTGGGATGCCCCTCAGTGTCGCCAGCTTCCGCAGTAGCGGCTCGAGAGTCAATACATACAGAAGCGCCGACAGGGGACACCCCTGACGGACCGAACGCGTGATGTCAAACGGTTTCGACAGGTGACCGTTCACTCGAATCACCGATCGGATGCCGCTATACAAGGCAGCGATCCAACCGCGGAAGACGGGACCGAAGCCAGCCGCCCTGAGGCGGCCGCCAAGTACCGATGCTCGACCCTATCGAAGGCTTTAGACTGAACCAAATTGATCAGCGCCCCACCCATGCCAGGATCCTTAACTACCCTGTACACAACGTAGCGCATCAGATGCAGGTTGTCATGTATGGTTCTGCACGGCACGGTGCATGTTTGCGCCCTGTCGACCAGTTTACCAATGACAAGCGCCAACCTCTCGGCTATTACTTTGGCCAAAATTTTCAAATCTGCGTTGAGCAGAGTGATGGGCCTGAAATTATCTATAAAATTCCCCTTGTTTGGATCTTTCTTCTGCAACGTCACAGCATCTCGGCTCACGAAACCGGGGATTCTCCCGTTTTGTTGCCAGTTGCAGTAGACTGATGCCAAGTGGTCGCCAAACAAGTCTGACATTTGACAATACAGCTCGTAGGGTAAACCATCCAATCCAGGCGACTTATCCCTCGCGCAGCCCGCCATCGCATCCCGCACGTCAGCGGCTGTGATGGGTCTTTCACAACACTCCGCTTCTCTTGCCGAGAGCCGCGGCAGGTCGGTCAGGTAGGCACTGAAATCCATCCCGCGTTCCGACCCACCACTCGCACCAAACAGTCGAGCAAAGTGCTGTTGAAAGGCCTCACACATCCTTTCGGGTTCCAGTAAACTGCATCCCGGTTGATATATTAGAGACCGAATGGTGGCTCTGTTGCCACGCTGCGCTTCCGCTACCCGGGCCTCTCGCGCAGCTTCGATCCCTTCGTTCCTTAAGGCAAGCATTTTAGCTCTGACGACGCAACCTTGGTGCTTCACGTTGAGGTGTTGGTCGAGGGCCATCCTCGCAGCCAGCACGTTGGTTGCGCTGCCAGTGGTAAGTCCCTCTTCTAGGTTCTTAACCAGGTATCCCTCTACTCTATTTCTATCTATCGCTAATTCCTTGCTAAACCTAATTGATACCGATTTTATTGCCATTTTCAGGGTGTACCACCAGCGGTTGTTAACGACGGCTCCCGTCAGCGCCCTCTTAATTAACTCGCTAATCCAGTTCATGTAAACCTGTCGTTCTAACAGCGACGTGTTCAGTTTCCATTACCCGGACTCTGCCTATGTGTTTTATCTAAGTCGAGCGTACACGTCACAAATTTGTGATCTGTGTAGCTGACTATTTTAAACTGTGGACATCCTACATTATCCCTCTCCGCTGTCCTGCATAGAATTCTATCTAGATAAGATCTCGACGATCCGACGCGGTTTGTCCAAGTCCACGTTGGCACGTTCGGTTGGTCGAGTCGGAACCTGTCAGACAAATGGAAACGTCTATGTAGGTCTTTGAAGCACTTACACCCCCTTCTATTCCTATCCATTCCCACATAATCCAGATGCATGTCCAAGGTAGCGTTCCAATCCCCTACTAACAGTAAAGGTCTAGATGTTCCCAGGAAAACTTCTAGACGTCTGAAGAAATCCGCCCGACCCATTACGGACGGTGCATAAACTGCCATCAGACCGAATGCACACCCATTTCTGCCATCCACGTCCAAGACAACCAGACTACCCTACGGGTCTAGGAGTATTGTTCTTACTTTTACATTTAGACTCTTTCGAAAAAGCACCGCGGTACCTCCACCACCCATGTTCGGCAGACAGGGGGAAAAATAAATATCGAATTGATCGCCAAACATGGACTCGAGTGTCCGCGGCTTGATGAGTCTGGTTTCACTGATATCTACTATATCCACGTTCAGTGACTTGATCTCGTTTTGAAGGTAATCTTGCTTCCAAGCCGACGCCAAGCCACGCGCATTCACACAACCTAATTTAAGCATAATTGACATTTACGAAAATTGTGTTTCACACACTACATTAGGAGAGACATGAGGCAAGAGGGAAGGTCACTTACTCAATTCGAAAGTTTCATTTTTTTCTTATCCTTTTGTAGTGTCTTTGATGAGTTGTTTGTATAGTTTTATTGAGAGGTATCGTTGAAACCCGCCTACCGCATTTGGAAATATTTATTTCAGTGTATGGTGTTGTGTTTGTGTTATGTGTAAAATTCTGATGTGTTTCGGTGGTGTGGTGTGCGGATGATTGTTTGTCTGAGAGTCATCTTCACAGATGTCGGTGTTGGATGCAATGTAATCCATTAATTTTTTATTGTCTGTGTCTATTGCAGTTAGTTGTGTGTGTGGTTTTGCGGGTTCATTGATTTTTTGATTGTTTAGTGGGATGCTGTCCGGAGTTAAATATCTCCCTGCTTTACTTACTTGTTTTGTGGGCTTTTTTTATCTTTTCCTTTTACCCCCTGTGGCTATTTGCCATTCCGTCGAACTTTCGTCGTCCGACGAATCAGAAGGGGGTAAAGGCAAAGCATTCGCGTTAATATATATGCTTGTTGAAATTGATGAGGTTTTGTGCGGTGTTTGTGTTGTTGTGGTGTTAGGGATAGAATTTGTCTTCCCTTCACTGTTTTCTGTCTTTTTAATTGTCGTCCTCGGTGTTGGTGTTGGTCTATCTTTTGGGTCAGTATGTTGAATTGGTTGCGACGTCAACGGTGATTGTGTTGGTACTGTTCTTTTCTTGATGAGTTGTTGGTGTTTGTTTACTGGTTTGTTGTTTTCTTGGCATTGTTCCATAATTGAGTGTGTTGGTGTTGGCAACAAGGGTTTTTTATTTATTTTCTGATTTGTTCTTTCTTGTTTTTTCTGTACCAGAGCGCATTTGGCAATCAAATGTTCTGGGCTGCCACAGTTGTAGCATCTAGGCTTTTTGCCTTCTGCTACAACATATAGGCTTTGCCCATTTTCTAAATGGATCCTATCAGGTAGTTTCTGGATAGAGGACCCCTTAATCTGGATGTTCACTACTATTGTTTTACCACCCCGATTGTCGTTTTTGTACACGGCGGTTTCTAATATATTTATCTTTTTCAAATGGTAACAGATTGCCCCTGTTATCCATTTGTTAGGTATGTTGGAGGGTACATTTTTAATGCTAATTCTTCTCACTCTCTGGCCTTTGTAATATTATACCATGATGATTACATCATTTTGCAAAGACTCCGTAGAGTGAGCTTTTGCCATTTCCAGGTTACAGAAGCGGACCACCACTGTATTAAATTGGGACCCCAATTTATATATTCTTTTTTTTTTCAATATGCTTTTTAAACACTTTTCTATGTCCGTTTTTGTAATCTGTTCATTTTGTTTTTTTTTGTTTTTATATGATTTTATATATAATTGTCTTATTTTGTTGTAATGTTCCTTATATGTTGAGGTGTATGCAGCACTAAATCCTGCCCTTGGTTGCAAAGAGTGCTCTCGTTTCTATTAACTTCATTCGTGAATTTTACTATTTCTTTTTTCTGATGCAGAGTGTCAGCGAAATTTACTGGTGTTGTTGATTCTTTATATATTAACATCTTCACTATTAGATAGAAGATATTTATTTCATTTTATTGTTGTTCTTCTTGTTGTTGTTGTTTTGTTAATAGTATTCGCGTGATTTTCATTTTTTTCATTTATGTGGTGGTGGTGGTTGGTGGGGTGGTGGTGGTGGTGGTGGAGGTGGTGGTGGTGCTGTAGTAAGTAGTAGTCTCTTTGTTGCTGTTTTTAGTGGTGATGGTGGTGGTGATAGGGCTGTTACCGCAAGTGGTTGCAGCATTCACTACCACGTCATTCAGGTTTGCACTTTGCGTGCATAAGTTCTTTTTTTCTCCTACCGTTTCCAGACTAGGAAAATGCTGGTCCATAAAGGAACGCGACCAGCGTTCTACAATAACATTTCTCGACATTTTGAAAATGTCGAGAAAAAAAAAACACAAATTAAATAGGGTTGAAACTGCCCCTAGGGGCGAATTCCTCCATTGGAAAAGCACTCAAACGAAAGTTGGGTGCCTTACACACCTAATTTACAAAAATGTACACAAAATATGGGCTATAAATAGTTAAAATAAACGATTACCTTCGGGGCCGACGGTGACAACACGTCCGTAGATAGATAGATAGATAGATAGATAGATAGATAGATAGATAGATAGATAGATAGATAGATAGATAGATAGATAGATAGATAGATAGATAGATAGATAGATAGATTCACTTTTTTCTGGCGATTGCATTTTCTAATACGAATCATATTGTACATAATGTTTCCCGCTAATTCGGTTCAATAATGGTATATATATATATATATATATCTATATATATATATATATATATATATATATATATATACATATATATATATATGTATGCATGTACGCTGGTATGCTTGTGCGCATTTGTACATTTGTACATGGTGTGTGTATGCGTGTGTGACTACATGCATGCAAAGTTTCATGCATATATACATACACACATGTATCACTGATTACATACACCTTATAACTTTACACTGATATGTTGATTCTTACTGGGGAATATATAATTTTACCCAATAAATGTCTAAGGAAAATTGTCTCAGTTTAAAGTTAAAATCTGAGATAAAGTTAAATGTCAGCAACATTTTTCAGTTTTCAGTTACCATGTGAAATATAGAAACTTATATTTCTGGTCTCGGTGCTTTGCGCTAGAGTGAAGAATGGAGAAAGAAAATCGACAATCCCTCGAACCTCATAATTCAAAGAGTAAGTGTTCCCTTGATCGGAGAAGTAAATGTTTAGCCCTGATCAAATGTAAATAAAGGAGGAAGGTGTAAAAAATATATAGAGGTGAGTAAAAGACTGGTAGATATTGACTGCGAAAATGGGGAGAATGAAAAATGTTGACGGTTTTTGAGACTATGTTTGAGTGGCTTCCATTTATGTGTATAAAGGGTTCAAAGGAACAATTTTGCGCGTGTCTTTATCGTATGGAAGAGGTTC
>NW_021833276.1:95000-112856 GCF_006345805.1 Octopus sinensis
CGCCATCGTAACCATTAATGAATCTGTTATTTAAATAATTATGACACTTCATCCTAGCTGAATTGTTTGATGTTTCCATGAAAATATATGATGGCGCTAGATTATCGGAATTTATATTTGAGATAGTTTGCATAAAACATTTCCTACCTTGCAGTGAGGTCTTAAAGAGACGACGGGCTCTTTGTCTTGTGCAACATGAAAACACATGAATTCAACTGACTTGAAAGAGACCTCATAAAATTATTTAGTGATATAGGCTTTAGAATTACATTTGATACTAATCTTAGTATAGTTATATTTTTCTTTTAGTTATCACTTAAAACTTAGTTACTAATATATTGTGTCAATATAGAAAACCCAACAGAAAATTATTTTAAGAATTCCAAATACACACCCACTAGTCTATAAAGTTTAAATTCCTAATATTACTGAAAGTTTTCCTTCAATTTCCTCTAAGATTCTCATTATTTTCCCCGGCATGCCGGACAAAATGCTTGGAAGTATTTCGTTTCTTTACTTTCCGAGTTCAAATTCCACCAAGTCGATGTAAATTCCCCTAAAAATTACTGCTCTTGTGCCAAATTTGAAAACATTATTATGACGAGGCACCCCCGAGTAGTTGCTTTTCAGGTAAAGTGCAATGTAGTGTTCACCCAATGACTCAATAATTTTACACTAACGCACACAGATACAGGCGCACCTGCGCACGCACACGTACACACATACATACATACATACACAGAGAAGGACAGGGTAAGAGAGAGTAAAAAGAGACGTGGGAAACAGAGACACTGAGTTATATAAAATATGTAATATATTGGCTTCGATTTTGGCACAAGGCCAACAATTTGGGGTGAGGAGATAAGTCGATTGCAACTGGTACTCATTTTATCGACCCAGAAAGAATTAAAGGCAAAAATGACCTCGGCGGAATTTGAACTGAAACGTGAAGACGGAGGATATCCTGCTAAGCATTTAGCCTGGTGTGCTAACTATTCTGAAAACTCGCAACTTTAATCCTAAAAGTAATATTACCATGCATGTCTTACCAAGATTCGACTTGCCCCTTGCTGGCCTTGGGCTAAAATTTGAAACCAAACTTACTTTTAATGTGTAAATGCCAATTGGGTCGACTTTGCCTTTCCTCCTTTCGAGATCGATAAGGTAAGTGCCAGTTGAACACCAGGGTCGATGTAATCGACTTATTCTGTCCCTCGAATTTGCTGGCATTTTGAAGCTGACAGGGTGATGCTCGCAGCGCTTTTTAGTCACTCATTAGTTCTTTCCAATCCTGTAACTCCATCTTCGTCAACTTTAAAATTTGAGTCATTGTTTCAATATTGAAACGCTCCCTCATTTCATTTTCAATTACTTTATCATCCCGCAGCACTTGAAGGTATTTCCTTCACTCATTCTCTGTCAGTGATCTAATGATGTTATTTTTGTACCATTAGGTTTCATTTTTAAACCCTTCTTCATAATCAAAGTTGCACATGTATTCACCCCAAACTGCATACACGTATTCCTGCTATGTATTTCAAAGAGAATCCAGGACTGCTTCATATTTTGAGGTCGTTTATATATAAGAGATGATTTATATTTACATTGGTCTTTGCAAGCTTATAGATAGTTCTGAATTTCTTTTCTGGGCCTAATGGTATTCACAGATTAAAAATTCCACAAGAATGCGCAGCTTTATACGACTGTTCCTTAATAACTATATGGAAAATAGAATACCAGCACAGATGTCAAAATGAAGGGCGGTGTTGATACAGAAGGACAAACAAGATTGAGGGAATGTCAGTAATTATAAACTTCTTACATGCTTACCATTACTCTGGAATCTACGAACTGGCCTCTTGGCAGATAAAATGTATAGCTTTCTATTGAATAAAAATTTATTACCAGAATAGCAAAAGGGATGTAAAAAGAAATGAAAACGAATTGCTTATCTATTTGTATGTCAATAGCATGATGCCGAGTAAGGTATGAATAAATAAATAAAAAAAACTCAGCTATTGGTTGGACAGAGTATGAGAAAATGTAAAGTAATGCATAACACTAGTGCCTTTTGTAGTGTTTGATAACACTCAAGGGTTAGTAAGCTTAACTGTTGAGTAATTGGCATCGATGTGAACAATTCTGAGGACCCTCTGCCGAAATTTGAAACCATTATTATTGGTGGTGTTATTGTTGTTATTATTATTATTATCATTATCATTATTATATTTATTATTATTATTGTTGGTGTTGTTGTTGTTGTTATTATTATCATTATTATTATTATCATTATTGTTGTTGTTATTATTATCATTATCATTATTATATTATTATTATTATGTTGTTGTTATCATTATTATTATTATTATTATTATTATTATTTATTATTATATTATTATTATATATTATTATTATTATTATTATATGTTGACTTTTGCTTTATGTCTGTACAAGTTGGCTCCAAGTCTCACCCAGAGACCTCAAGAGACAACAGGTTGGAAGTTCTGTGCCATATATTTGGTTTTTTTTTTTGGTGTTGTACTAGTGAATGTCTATACATAAAAATTAAAAAAAAATTTTTTAATAAAAATAAAAATAAAAATAAAAAAAACGTTTGTTTAAACCTTGGGATTACATAGAGAGTATTTTGCGTAGGATATGAGCAGTTCCCATGAGCACTATCTTTTGAATTTCTGCCATTTTGGGGTTTCCTGGTATCTGAGTTAGATAGCAATCAGTCCCTTTCGCTATCATTCCCAGGGCACCTATGACAACAGTTATTATTATTATTATTATTATTATTATTATTATTATTATTATTATTATTATTATTATTATTATTATTATTATTATTATTGAGTGAGCGAGCAGAGCATGCCATCAAAGTGACACTGGGGTAAAATATACGAAGCCCAGTATACCCATCATGACTACCCGTCTGATAAAGGTACACCAGGCACATGCATCACAACCATATGTGCGCGACATGGTGATCTCATATCAAGATAAACAGCACATGACCTTGCAGGTGGGGCCCAGTTAGAATTTTCTTCTGGTCGAGTAGCCCATCCCGCTCAAAAGGTCCCTGAATAAGGGTTGTTTAAGGATGTTGAAAGAACCACCAATGTTTCCAGAGGTGAATTATTCAAACCCCAAAGAATCCCTCTCAACACATGGCTATGATGCTCCCCCACTACTTCTGCTCGTGATCAGAGATGCACATATCGTCAGCCACTAAGAGACATTCTCAACTGGTTAAGGTCAAACAACTGACAAGCAAATCTGTGGTATTGAGCAGAATATTTGCTGTAGCCCATCTTTTATACCAAGACAAAACAATGTTATTATTATTATTATTATTATTATTATTATTATTATTATTATTATTATTATTATTATTATTATTATTATTATTATTATTATTATTATTATTTTATTATTATTGTTATTATTATTATTATTATTATTATTATTATTCAGTAGTCTTACTTTTATCATTTGCTTTTACATTGTGCCTTGTGTATATGCTGTAGTTTGTTGTGATGCTCATATTTTCACTGCATTGAAAGTGCTTTACGGAGGATATGCGCTGTGCCAACAGCGCTATTTTCTGTATGTTATATACATTCGTAAGTCCTGGTTATAATATAAGTTATAATATTTGTCTGAATGTTTTCTAACCATACCTAATGCACCCTCTATTTTAGGGATTGTTTCTGTTTTTAGGTTCTACATTCTGGTTATCTCTATTTCCAGATCTTTGTATTTAGAGAGATTCTCGGTTTCTTTTAGAGATACATTGACATTTGTTAGGGTTCATACGTCGATTAGAAGGTATTTTTTCTTGTTCGCTCTGACGCCAGTGTGATTTATTGTTTCTTTCTCATCACCACATATTCTGCATTTACTTGTATTTTCTTCATTATGTATTTTTGCTAGTTTTTTTGTGGGGAGATTTTGATCTTGTGCCTCAATTAAAAATCTTTCAGTCTCTGCTTTGAGTTCTGAGCTTCTCAACCATTGCCGAGATTCTTTTTTTTTATTTTCTGTTTAGCTCATCCCAGTATATACCATGTAAGGGTTTTTCTTGTCATCGTTTTAGCATGGTATTTTGTTCTTGTTTTAGTTTACATTTTAGTTGCTTTACAGCTTTTATTGTTCCTTCTTTTTCTTTTTAATTGTCAGGCATTACGACCTCTTTTTTGAAGACCGGAAACAGTCTTTTGCTTTGCTCATGCTTTGTGGATCATGCTTTGTACCAGTTCTCCTTTGATAGATATTTTTGTACTCTTATGGAGCTAAATGTTTTATTGTAATTTTCTAGTTTTATGAGGTCTCTGTCGCCTTCAATTCGTTGTATATATAACCTTTCTGTGTCAGATTTTGGGTGGTTTATTCAAAACTCGGTCATTATTTTTCATATTTTTCCGTCTAATTTGGCTAGTTCATTTAAAGTCCAATTAAGAATATTGTAATTGTAACTTATAAATGGGACAACTACAGTATTGATACTTATCTTGTTTCTCACATTCAGCTCTGTTTAAGTATTAATCTAACCTGTTTATAGGTGTTCCTTCCTTATCTTCTTTTTCATGGTGTGTGTTACATCGTATCTAGTTCAGTGTTTCTCTTCCTGGGTGTGTCTAGGTCGCTTATTTAATTTTCTTTATATAGAGTAATATTGTTATTCTTATCTGATTTCCCGCTTTTCAAAGTTGTTTTGGAACATTTTGAAAGCCAATTTCATATTTATTTCTATGGCAAATCTATGCACTGTTTGTAGTAATGTTTTCAGTTGATTATCATTTGTAGCATACAGGTTCAGATTATCCATATACAAGAGGTGGTTGATTGTTTTACCAAAGCTGTTGTATTGACATCCAGGTCTGTTTAGTATGTCGGTTAAAGGTGTCTGACAGGAAATGAGTGGAGGGAGCAAGCCTCCTCGGAAAATTCCTCTTCTAATGGGAATAAACCTTTACTTTTTATCAATGCTGTTGCTACCTTCTTCAAAGCTAGAGATCCAAGGGTCCATGTGTGGAGGATGCTGTCAAAATCCTTCCTGTAATTAGTCTAAGACATGGTTAGACTCATCTCTTGGTTGTCTGCAGTTATAACTTTGCTGATCAATAATTGATCTTTACAGAAATATGAGCCTTGGAAGCATCCTTTTCACTCTTCTAGAAACAAGTTTTCTTCTAGATGTCTGCCCATTCTCTGCGAGATTATCGCAGTTAAAGCTTTGTAGGCTGAAATTAAACATGTTATTGGCCTGAAACATGTTTCTATTTTTTCTTTCTTTACACACAAAACCTTCACAACAACATTCACTTTCTCTCTCTCTCTCTCTCTCTCTCTCTCTCTCTCTCACACACACACACACACACACACACACACACACACATACAAACAAGCACATACACACATGCACACGCACATATTCTTTGTTTTGTCCTCCACTATCCTTAATGTTTTTCTTAATGTAAACCCATTCTTATTTTTATTAACCACAAAGGCTTTACATTAAAAAAACAATGTACATGATAACACTTCCACTCAGTTAAGATCAGAAGCCATGAGAACCACTGCCTGGTACTGCATCAGGGCAATTATCATCATCATCATCATCATCATCATTATTATTATTTGTTGTTGTTGTTGTTATTATTATTATTGTTATTATTATTATTATTATTATTATTATTATTATTATTATTATTATTATTATTATTATTATTATTATTATTATTATTATTATTATTATTGTTATTATTATTATTATTATTGTTATTATTATTATTATTATTATTATTATTATTATTATTATTACTACTACTACTACTACTACTATTATTATTATTATTATTATTATTATCATTTTTATCATTATTATCATTATCATCATCATCATCGTCATCATCATCATTATCATTATTATTAAGAGAATCGGTAGCACGCCGGGCAAAATGCTTAGCTGCTTGTCGTCTGTCTTTTCGTTCTGACTTCAAATTCCGCCGAGATTGACTTTGCCTTTCATCTTTTCGGATACGATAAATTAAGTATCAGTCAAACACTGGAGTCAATGAAATCGACTCATCTCCTCCCCCAAAATTGCTGTCCTTGTGGCAAAATTGAAAAACCTTATTATTATCATCATCAGCATTATCATTGTTGTTTTTGTTGCTGCTGCTGCGGCTACTGCTGTTGCTGTTGCTGCTGCTGCGGCTACTGCTGTTGCTGCTGTTGCTGTTGCTGTTGTTGTTGATGTTGTTGATGTTGTTGTTGTTGTTGTTGTAGTTGACTGAGAGAGCAGTGCATGCCATCAAAGCAACACTGGAGTACACATATACGGAACCCAGTATACCCATCATGACTACCCGTCTGATAAGGTTACACCAGGCACATGCATTACAACCATATGTGCGTGACATAGTGATTTCATATAAAGATAAACAGCACATGACCTTGCAGGCGAGGCCCAGTTAGAATTTTCTACGAGTCGAGTAGCCCATCCCGTCAAAAAGGTCCCCTGAATAAAATTTATTTAAGTATGATAAATAAAATACTCATTTTTCTCAGCATCACCTACATGATCCTCACATTCATATTAGCTGAAAGAATATACACTTTCCTTGAACACAGATTTATCCTTTCACAAACTCAGAAAAGTTGTAAAAGGAATTCTTATGGGTGCAAAGATCAATTACTCATAAGTAAAATGATTGTAGAGAATTGCTGGAGCAACAAGAAAAACCTGAGTGTGACATGGATAGACTAAAGGAAAACCTTTGATAATGTCCCATATAATTAGATACTCAAGGCCCTTGAGATATACAAGATCTCTCCTGTCATCTTCAAATTCTTACAATGTAGCATGGCCAAGTGGAACTCACGTCTCCTTCTAAACCATAGTAATGAGATGAGCCAATTTAACAACATCAATATCTAATGAGGAACCTTTCAAGGTGACTCCTCATTACTTATTTGCATGGCACTAATCCCACTCTCATACAAACTGAATAACACCAGGTATGCGTTCAAAGTGTGTAATATCATAATAAACCATTAGTTTTGTACGGACGGTCGGAAGCTGTTTGCTAGAAATGACGAAGAGCTAGTGGGGCTGCTAGCAACTGTTACAGAGTTCGGCAATGACATCGGGATGGACTTTGGCCTTGATAAGTGGGCTAAAGCAACTCTTGTAAGAGGCAAGCTCAAGCAAATAGCTTCCATTAAATTAGATGGCAGTACTCTGTCAAATTATATTACTCCTAGATACTTATAACTCACTCATTCTTTCAATGATTTTAATGTCTGGCCGTCTGGTATTTGGATGCCTTCGCTGTTGACTAATATTGCATACCTATCTATGTCAAATTCCATGTCTATATCTTTGCTGAAGAGTCTTACAGTCTGTATTAAGGAATCTATCTCTTTCATTCTTAATAAAAATATGCAGATCATCCATTCAGTTAATTTTTTCCTTTACTATTTCTGAATTGATGCCTTTCCTTTGCCTTCCATAAGACTGAACTGACGGGGATCAAACATAAGACAAATATTAAAGGAAATAACAAGGCCACTGGAAAATTCCTCTTTTGATATCAATATTCCCTAAGTATGTATCACCTGAGTAGAGATATACTTTCCATTTCTTCATGCTAAAGCTAATCAATTCTCTTATGTTGTCTTGTTATACTGAATATACTGAAACACTCTCTTATCCAAGAGCGTGGGATCATGCCATAGGCTTTCCTATAATCTATCCATGCTATTGCTAGATTTTTCTTCCTTGCAATTACTTCATTTAGAACTGTTTTTTTTATGTATAATAGATAATGCGTTCCTCTAGCCTTCTGTCTGTAAACTTTCTTTTCTTCTGCTAGTAAATTCTTGTTGTGTAGGCGTTTGTAAACGTTTTCTGAAAGCATTCTTGTTAACAGCTTCCACACTAATGGTAAGATAATGATTGGTCTATACATACTAGCTGTATCACCCTTACCCTTATCTTTCATAATGACTATTGTCCTCCCTCTAGTCATCCAATCTGGTATTATTCCTCCATTAAGGCAATCCTGAAGTTGTTTCCCCAGCCTCCCATTTAAACTACTAAATTTTTTTAGCGGGTACCCTTGAACTAAATCTGGTCCTGGACCCTTCTATTAATGCACTCGTTAGTCTTAGATCTGACTGCTCCTCACTCACTATCTCTTTCCTAACTTTCTTTAATCATACTGCATCTCCACTATGACTGACTGGCTTATCCTAAATATTACTCCAGAACTTTCTAACTTCTTCTGTATTAGGCTTCTCACCTTCAGTACTTCGTTCTCTACTATTTATTTGGTTATAAAATCTCCTCTGGTCTGTCTCAAATAATCTATTCCGTTCATACTGATGTATTCTTTTCTGATATCTGGAGAGATTGCTTGCTTCTGCTATGGCATGCTGTTTTTACTCTTCAGTTACTGTCCTAAATCCTTTCTCATTAAACTAAGTATCTCTTTATTCGGTTCTTTTTTTCTCAAGAGATGATTTGCATCTTGTGTTTTCTAGCTTGTTCACTTTCCAGGCTTTTATTCTACACAGTTCTTAAAGTCTTCACTTTACTTTGTCGTCTCATTTTCAACATTCCCTCTTTTTTTATCTTTCCCTGTGAAATATCTAATCTTCTGGTGACTACTACCCCTCCTGCATAGATCAATAATTTAGTGTCTATTATATTTTTATTATCTATCTTACTGATAACCGAATCTACTTTCCTAATAATTTCTAGCAGCTTCCTTCTGCTGGTGCCTTTTAAGGCTGACAATCATTTTCTTACTTCTTTACTCATTACTCCACTAACCCATTTAAAATCTTCTGATCTTCCTCACTTAAATCACTTCAGTTGCCCGTGCCAGTTGTTCTTTCTTTATTGGTTGCGCTGTTATTGATTTTTTTCCTTTACGTTCTTCTATGGTTTAAGCTGTATCTCTTATGCTGTTGTATGTCTTTCCTACTGCCAGGTCTTTTTTTTCCAGTTCTCTTGTGATATCTTCTGCCTCCAATTCTGTTATCCACTTTCTTCTCCAAATAGCATTAGCTTGATCTACTAATCTCTGCTCAATCACTTTAAACATGCCCCTCTCTACCCAAAATGTTAACGTGTGTTTTCTGTAGCCTCTTTTTTTCAGTTCACTTACTAAGTAACACTATATCACTAACCTGTTTTCTTCGCTGGTCCACTTCGTCCTCCTAATTCTATTATCTGCTGATGCTGTATTAGGATAAAAGCTGTGGTCAATCTGAATCTTTATTGAGCCACTGGCAAGTGAGAGACCTTCTCTTAAAGGTCCAGCTTCATTTTCAATGTTACAACGATAGTTTCTTCGGAAACTCATGTCTCTCATAAAGTGAGGTAAGGTAACGTTCGTCATCAACGCCATTTCTCAACATCTGATAGTTTCAAGCAATTTTCTATTGCATCTTTGTTACACCTTTGTGATGGTGGTATGTACTGCATTTGAAGTAGGGGACAGGTTATTGTATTGTATCAATATGTTTTGTTATGTGTTTTGGGTTGAGTTTTCTTTTGTAGCAGTTTTTGCATTGTGCGTTGTTTGTGCAATGCAGGTTGTGTTCTTCTGTTGGGTATCAGCCTTCTATGACATATGTTATGGGCTTTGTTCACTTTGTTGGGTATTTACGGTATAACTTTATTCCTGTATGTTTTTGGAGGAGTGTTGCATAGTACTGTGTGGAAATCATAAGTCAACTATTTCATACTATTCGTGGTTATCAATCTACCGTTCTTTCCCTTTTGGTTCGTTTTGTTAAGGGTTCATTTTTAAGCGTTTACTTTTTTTAACTAAACATCGTGGTCATGTGTTGATATTTCTTTCGTAGTTATAATTATTATTGATGTATCAGCGAGAGACTAAGCAGAATCAGCAATGTGCATATATATATAGCAATGTGCATATATATATAGAGAGAGAGAGGTCCTATATAAATATAGATGTATATGTAATTGAAATTTAGAATTTAGAATTTAAAATTTTACTCACAATTTTGGTTTTCGTATAGAATTATTACAGTTTTTGCATTATTATACACATGATGTTGTGGTGGTGCAACTGGCATTCGCTATTATTATCATCATCATCATCATCGTCTTTGTCGTCATCATTATCGTCATCGTCATCATCGTCATCATCATCATTATTATTATCATTAAAGCGGCGAGATAGCAGAATCGTTAGCACGCCGAGCAAAATGCTTAGCGAAATATCACCTGTCTCTATGTTCTGATTTCAAATTCCGTCGAGGTCGACTTTGAAATTCATCATTTTGGGGTCGATAAATTAAGTACTACTAGAATCAATGTTATCGCCTTACTAGCTCCCCTGAACTTACTGGCTTTGTGCCAAAATTTGAAATAATAACATTAATAATAATAATAATAATAATAATAATAATAATAATAATAATAATAATAATATAATAATAATATAATAATAATAATAATAATAATTGTGATTTCAAACTTCCTGAAGCACAATATGTCGTTGTGGAATACGAATCTCCAATTATACCACTCTAATGGAGTACTTGCCTCAGAAAATATAAACATCAACTGTGGAATTTTTCAAGGTGACTCACTTTCACCTTTAATATTCTGCATAGCCCTAGTACCCCTTACAAGTGAATTAAACAGAACAGGGTATGGGTATAAAATTGCCAATAAAAAAATAAGCCATCTATTTTATATGGATGACTTAAAACTTTATGGTAAAGACAATAATGAACTTGAAGGCCTATTGCGCACCGTGAAAGCATTCAGCGATGACATCGGGATGGAGTTTGGACTTGAGAAGTGTGCCAAGGCCACTTTTCAGGAAGGGAAAGTGAAGACCACAAATTCAATCGTGTTAGATGTTGACACAGTCATAAGAGAGCTTGAGCAAGAACAGACATACAAATATTTAGGGATAAATGAAGCTCTGGTATTCAGCATGCAAGCATGAAAGAGAAAATCAGGAAGGAATGTTATAGGAGAGTTCGTGCAGTCCTGAAATCTGAACTAAATGCACGTAACAAGGTGTTAGCTATAAATTCCTTAGCAGTTCCAGTTGTTACTTATAGCTACAATGTGTTGAACTGGAATATGAGTGAAGTAAAGAATATAGATAGAAAAATACGCAAGATGCTGAGTTGTAATAGGATGCACCACCCAAGGCAGACGTAGATCGCCTTTACCTTCCCAGAGCCCAAGGAGGTCGAGGCCTGATCCAATTTGAACTAGCTTACAAAACAACCACAATTGGACTGGCCAAATATCTCGAAATATCGAATGACTGGATGCTAAAGCTCGTGGAAAATCACGAGAGACGAAAGAAGCTTCATTCTATCATCAAGGAAAGCAAAAAAGTTGCTATTGATCTCGTGCAGGATACCCAAACTGAACAACCCGAGGGAAGTACGGCAACTATTGTTGCAAAGAAGGTGAAAATGATGGCAATGAAAAAAGCGCACGAGCAATTGGCTGATAGGTGGGAGGAGAAACCTCTGCACGGCAAATATGTGACCCGCAGCAAACAAGCTGATGTTGACCAGAAGCAAACCCATCAGTGGCTGCGGAGCTCAGGGCTAAAAGCAGAGAGCGAAGGTTTCATCCTGGCTGCTCAAGACCAAAGCCTATTAACCCGGAACTACCAGGCCAATGTGATGAAAGATGGAGCAAACCCAAAATGCCGATTCTGCAACGACATGATTGAAACAGTGGACCACCTAATCTCTGGATGTAAAGTCTTAGCACCAGTGGAGTATAAATTAAGACATGACAGAGTTGGCCAATATCTCCACTGGCTAATAAGTCGGCATTACAATATCAAAACTGCCGACAAGTGGTATAATCACCACCCTGAGGCTGTAACTGAAGGAGAAAATGTAACCATTCTGTGGGACTTTCCAGTACATACAGACCGAACCATCAAGGCCAATAAACCAGATATTGTTGTGAAAGACCAAAACAATAAAGTTTGCTTATTGATCGACATGAGCATCCCCTGTGATCATAATATCTCAGCGAAAGAGTTTGACAAGCTCAGAAAATATAAAGACCTACTCATTGAAATTGAGAAAATGTGGCATCTCAAGGCGGTTACAATACCAGTGATCGTAGGAGCACTAGGAATGATCAAGAAGGGAACCGAAAATTATATCAGAATGATCCCTGGCTTACCATCCCTGCAAGAAGTGCAAAAGATTGTCTTAACTGGTACATCACACGTATTGAGAAGAGCATTGTCGATGTGAGAACTGTTGCTGCTCATGTATTTTAATTTAACTTTAAAAAAAAAAAAAAAATGAACGAACTACTGAGTTTGGTTTAATGGCCTACCAATATACACTATGAGTTTCTTTGCCCTAGGAGTCGGGAAGATACTCGGCAAGAAATGGAAGAAAATTTGAAAGAAGAAAAAAAAAGTAATAACAACAATAATAATAATAATAATATAATAATAATGATAATAATGATATTTATTAATATTGTAAATACATATTTTACCTGTGAATTATTATTATTATTATTATTATTATTATTATTATTAATATTATTATATTATTATTATTATATTATTATTATTATTATTATTATTTTATTATTATTATTAATATTATTATTATTATTATTATTATTCAGTAGTTTTATTTTTATAGCGTGCTTTCACTTCACTACCGAGCGCAGCTTTGTGTGCCTTGGGTATGTGCTGTGATTTGTTGTGATGCTCTTATTTTTACTGTATTGAAAGTGTTTTACGAATGTTGTGTGCAGTGCCCAGTAGTGCAATTTTCTGTATGTTATATGTGTTTGTAAGTCCTGGTGTTTTGTTATGTATTTGTCTGGATATCTTTTTATCATGCCTAATGCACCTACTATGATAGGAATTGTTTCTGTTTTTAGATTCCACATTCTGGTTACCTCTATTTCCAGATCTTTGTAATTTGAAAGTTTCTCCATTTCTTTTAGAGACACGTTGTCATCTGCCGGTATTCACAGACATGACAGAGTTGGAACCGACATACACTGGAAGCTATGCCAACATTATGGAATAATAGAAAGCATTTTTTTCTTCATGATCTCTGACAACTATATCTGGTCTGATGGCCTTAATTTCTCTATGTGTGTGTATTGGCATATCCCAGAATATGATTGCTTTCTCGTTTTCTGTGACCTTTTCTGGTGTGTGCCTATACCCTCTTTTTTCTGTTGTTATTCCATAATGTTGGTATAGCTTCCAGTGTATGTCGGTCCCAACTCTGTCGTGTCTGTGAATATATTCCTTCTTAGCCAGGACTGGGAACCCAGAGATAATATGGTTAGTTGTTTCTTGTCCATCTCCACATATTCTGCAGTTACTTGTTATATTACACGTTTTTGGTATTTTCTGGTAGGGAGGCTTTGGTCTTGTGCTGCAATTAAAGATTGCTGGGATTTTTCTTTGTCTATTTCTTTTGCATTTAGTTTAGTCCAGTATTTGCCATGAAGGGGCTTTTCTTGCCATCGTTTTATCATTGTTCGTTGCTGTTCTAATTTTAGTTTGGATTTCATTTGTTTTATAGCTTTTGTTGTTTCATCATCTTCTTCATATTTATTAGGTGGTATGATTTATTGTTTATATTTGTCAGCTTCCTTAAATACTGAGGACAATTTATTTTGCTCGTGTTTTGCCGCTATTTGTATCAGTTTTCCTTGCTTCTGAAGTAGGTATTTTTGCAGTCCTATGGTGGTTATTTTATAATAGTTTTCCAGCTGTATAAGATCTCTACCACATTCTATACGTTGTATATATAGCCTTTCTATGTCAGATTTTGGGTGATGTATCCTAGATCCTGTCATTATTTTTCTGTCTATTTTGGTTTGTTCATTTAGCGTCCAGTTAAGGATATTGTTAAGGATATTGTTATAACTGGGACGGCTAAAGTGTTAATACCTATTATCTTGTTTGTAGCATTGAGCTCTGTTTTTAGTATTGATCTAACTCGTCTATAGAATTCTTTTATTATTATTATTCAGTAGTTTTATTTTTATAGCGTGCTTTCACTTCACTACCGAGCGCAGCTCTGTGTGCCTTAGGTATGTGCTGTGATTTATTATTATTATTATTATTATTATTATTATTATTATTATTATTATTATTATTATTATTATTATTATTATTATTATTATTATTATTATTGTTGTTGTTCTTCTTCTTCTTCTTATAATAATAATTATTATTATTGTTATTGTTGTTGTTATTATTATTATTATTATTGAGTACCCTTATTTTTATTGCGAATGTTGAAATGTGTGATCACTATTTCTGCAGGAGTCGACGCTGCATTAATTATTTTAGATAGCTTTGGGGTAGATTTTGATAGATTCGTTTGGGGTTAGAGCAGAACCGTTTGTTCTTCTTAATGAATACAAACTTCTGGCGATTTAGCGAGAATCTCTTGTTTCAGAAGCTCTTTGATTTTGGATATTTCTCTTTCTGATGTTTCTATTGTATTTTCTCATATTTTCTATCAGCTGCGTCGTTTCTTTATTGATTTCATCAAGGACTGGAAGATCTTTCTCTTCTTTTCTTATTTTCTAATTGTTTCTGTATGTCTTATTGTTATGTTCTTTGAATGTGTTTTTGATATTTGATATGTGAGAAAAAACCTTCTCCTGTGACTGCAGTCTCTGTTGCATATATTAATTCGTTTAACATCATATTATTGTCCATGCCTTTTATAATTTCATCTCTGATGTCTATATTTATATGTTTTATCAATGTTGCTTTTTATTATTAAATTTTATTTTCTGACGTACTTTCATTGGTCCATAAATGACCTATTAGTTTTAATTCTTTAATAATTTCAAGCTTTCCATTTTCATGTTCCACCGTTAAAATTTTTTATCCCTATGTATTCTTCATATTTCATTATTTATTACAAATTTGTTGGTATTGTTTTAGTTCAACTTTTGTTGATCAGCAGCCTGAAGATATTCTACAGTCTTATTCACTTTTCTTTGAATGGGTTCTATCTATCTTCATGCCTTACATTTCTAATTTTTTCGTTGTTATTTGTTATGGATTCTTTGTGTTTTCATTATGCTTTTATTCTTTTAAGCATTCTATTTTCTCTTTGTGATATCATTGACTATGAGAACGTATCTTGCTAGTCTAGAAATGCTCAATGCTCACGTTTATATCCGGGTAATTTACCTTCTAAACTTCATACGATTATATATCGTCGTGGTTTGATGTTTTCATGAGCTTTTTAAGGCGGGCTGTTTGAGAAATACTTAAAATGTGCATATAGAAGACATACATGTCTACTTTGTATCCAAATATTCCTTTCCTGTCATATTTGCACACTTGAACAATAAAAAGCCAGTCATTTATTTAGCTTGTCATCTTTAACTTCGACATTTTTTCTGTCGATTTGAGCATGCTTTATTTTCCGTGTACCTGGATATCTCTGTAGTTATTTGTAATTCATTAATTTGTATAAAATAAATGATCATAAGTATTACGTCATCCGTTAAGCTGATCATTATTTACTTTCGTTTAATTCGCTATTTTCTTTTTTAATCCTTTTTTGCAGCAGTCATTCTGTCATAGCTTAGATTCCTCGTGTGATAGCAAACTTTCACTCCACTTTTCAAGCTGGACCACATAGTTGTTGAAAGTAAGTTAAATTCAGAAGCCATCAGCGTAACTACTACTACTACTATTCTACTACTACCCTTACTACTACTACTACTACTACTACTACTACTACTACTACTACTACTACTACTATTATCATCATCATCATCATCATCATCATCATCATCATCATCATCATTCAGTAGTCTTATTCTTATCACGTGTTTTCACTGCACTACCGAGCGCAGCTCTGTGTGAATGGGTTTGTTGTGATGCACTTATTTTTACTGTATTGAAAGTGTTTTACGAAGGTTGTGTGCAGTGCCCAGTAATGCAATTTTCTGTATGTTATATGTGTTTGTAAGTCCTGGTGTTTGTGTTATGTATTTGTCTGAATATCTTTTTATCATGCCTAATGCGCCCACAATGATGGGGATTTTTTCTGCTTTTAGATTCCACATTAGAGTTACCACTATTTCCAGGTCTTTGTACTTTGAAAGTTTCTCCATTTCTTTAAGAGAAACCTTGTCATCTGCTGGTATTGATACATCAATTAGAAAGCATTTTTTTCTTCATGATCTCTGACAACTATATCTGGTCTGTAGTCATCAAAGACTACCTGCCTGATAAGAGTACACTATGCACTTGCATCACAACCGCACGTGCGCGACATGGTGAGCCCATCCCGCTCAGAAGGTCTCTGAATAAGTGTTGTTTAAGGATGTTTAACTAAGCAGTCATGTTTCCAAAGGTGAATTATTCAAACTCCAAAGAATTCCTCTTAATGCAGGGCTCCAACAATTATTGGTACTTCTACCACTTTTTTTAATAATAATTTCAATAAAGGTTTACCTATATCAGAGGAGCAATGCTGTTTAGAGTACCAGTGGCAACCAGAATTTCAACATTCTTAGAGATTCTACGTGAGCTGACAAATATACAACTAATTTGTGAAGTCGAGCGGCTGCTGTAGCGCGTACAACAGATTCTGTTATTTGCTGATTCAATCTTGAATGTCATACCGGCGCTTTTGTTCGGCCGGGGAGGTCAGACAGTTTTTACTTAGTCTGGAGAAGGACTGAAAATAGACGCTTTCCTCCTGAGCTCAGCCTGCATCAACTTCTTCTACTACTGGGAGAGAAATGTGATGCTGGTGAAGAAAGCCAGCGTAGAGGGGAAGGTGTTACCCTCAGCAATGTATTTCGAGAAATTGGGTGAAAGCAGCGAGGATGGGGTGATTAATAAGCCTTTCTCTAAACATGCACCCGCATTGGTCAAAGAATATAACCGACTGAGCACATGATTTACGAAGCAAAGGTAACCCGAAATCTGCCTGGTTACCCCTTTGACTTCAATGCAGTTGTCTCGCTAGTGAGACGTTTCGCTTACTTTTTGCCTATCATGTTGTTTTTCACGGCTGTTTTCTAACAGGGGATTGTGTATCACCGTCGACCCCTCTCCTGTTCACGATACCCCAATAACCGCGTCAAAGTGTCCGCCGTCTTGTAATTTGTCTCCGTAATGTCTCTCAACCGTCGCCCTTGTGGAAAACCTTTATAGAAATTATTATTAATCATTATTATTATTATTATCATTATTATTATTATTATTATTATTATTATTATTATTATTATTATTATTATTATTATTATTATTATTTATTATTATTATTGTTGTTGTTATTGTTGCTGCTGCTATTGTTGTTGTTGTTGCTGTGTTGTGTTTTTCTTGCTTTTATAATTTTCGCTGTCGTCGTTGTCATCATTGTTGTTGATGTTGTTGCTGCTGTTGCTGTTATATTAATATTATGTTCATTTTATTAATATTATTATTAATATTGTTGTTTAAACTTTCAAAATGTCTAACTTAATTGAATATTGAAACTTAATATATTATAATAAAATATAATATAAAGTTTGTTGAGGTTTTTTTTTCCTTCTATTCTATAAATTACAATCCGACTCTCTGAAAACTGAGTCGTCTATACAAGTAATGTTTTATAAGGTTTTAAAGTAAGTTTAGTGCGGCATTCAATTCCATTTTATCAAATCCTTAGAGAACCACCGTTTTTTAATCTATACACTATACAAGTTACACACAACTCATGGTTTATGAGGTATCGAGAGGGCATCAACATATCGCCACACCAGCTAAAAGCAGCAGCCGATTCTTCTGCAACTGACGCCTT
>NW_021833277.1:0-80197 GCF_006345805.1 Octopus sinensis
CAAAGAGTATTCGATAACGAAATTGAACTTTTATCTGATAACTAGGGCAACCAAAAGTCATATAATGCTTATCACAAAATAAGGTCATTTTGTGTTTGTTTATATTAATTAAATATTTTAATTATATTTTTTAACTATTTAAACACTTATTGTTACAGTAAATAGAGATACCAGGAAATAGCGATCCGAAGTAAAATAATTATAAAATTTTATATTGTCCAAATAGAGAAATCTATAAAGACAAATACTGTGCAGGACGATTTTTTCGTTAATTTGATAATTTTATAAATTAATAAATAGCTTACTACAAAATCTGCTTTAAAATCGTACAGGATAATGAAAATATTTGCTTAAGAATAGATTCGTTTATTGTTTGAATTGTTAATTTTTTAAATGTTTAAATGACGCTTTTTGTTAACAATTTAGTCAATTTCGCGTTTAAATCTTTATGGAGTGTATTTAGTTTCGATTTCATTTTATTTAAACAAAAATGAAAATATGGAAAAGTAATTCAAATTCTTTTTTTTTTGAAATAGCAATAGTTGTCTATTTTCGATTGCAATCATAAAAGAACAAAGGAACGAATCTGAAGGAACGAATTTCATTGGCGGTACTGAGTGTTGACGGTAAATTCGCATTGACTAGATAATCAATAATCTGATCCCTTTCATAATTGCACATCGATAGATATCCCATGCTCAATAAAATTTATTATTTTTTGCAAAAAATAAAAACATTTTCAAAAATAAAATGATTATTACTAATAGACATATAAATTGCTTAATTTATTTATATTTGAATACTATGCGCTCTATTTACTACGGATCGCTATTTCCTGGAATCCCTATTACTGCGACACTTATTAATAGGTCATATAAGTCATATTCAATAATAAAGTTATATTATAAAAATAAAGTCATATTCAAATTTTTGTATATTTTAATGAATTAGATTAATATTTTTTTTAATATAAATATTTGAATAATAATATTTGAATTATTTTTTTATAACGTGAGATATAATCGGTTTTTTGTTGAGTGAGATAAAGGTTTTTATATAAAAGAGGTATATTAATAGATGCCTAAATCAAAAAAATCTAATGAATTCAAACTCTCTAAAATATTAAATAAATATCCGCACGAATTTACGAGAAGTACTAATGGGGGACTTACTTGCAAGTTCTGTTGTGTTTCGGTAAACTTGTCAAAAAGTTTTAACGTGGAACAACACAGACAGACGGAAATGCATAAAAAAGAAGTAAAACACACGACTTGCATCAATCGAAATTGATTGCAATTCCAAATGATTTTTGTTTAAAATTGGTTTCGATGATGACGGGTGTGAATATCCCTCTTTATAAGATTCGTCACAATCTTTTTTCTAAGTTTTTCGACGATTTGGGATTTTCTGTTCCATCAGAAACCTATTGTCGCAAATTGGTATATGATAATTATCTTCTAAATTTTGAACGAATAAAAAATCTTATTTTAAATTTGAAAATATTTTTGATTGTTGATGAAACCCAATTTTCAAATAATAAATTTGTGAATGTTTTTGGGGGGACTATTTGTAATCCATCGAAAATTTATCTATTAAATTGCATTTCTGTTGAAATATGTAATACTTCAGTTATTTGCCAGATAATCGATGAAACTTTAAAGGATTTTAACGTCAAACGATTTAATTTTGTTTTATTGGTTATCGACGCTGCATCATACATGATAGCTGCTGCAGAAACATTGTCAATTATGTATAACAATGTTATACACATTACTTGTTTTGCTCATCTTTTACATAATTGTGCCTTAAAAATGAGTACACACTATGGGGATATTAATAATCTGATTGCCACGATGTAAACTGCATTGCTCAAAAAAAATCTCGAAGAGATCTTTTTGACAATATAGAATTACCACCTGAAGTAATAATTACAAGATGGGGAACCTAACTTAGTGCAGCCTTTTACTACTCGAAAAACATGCATACAGTTCGCACTATAGTTTCTGGTCCTGAATTTAACAAAAAAGGGAAAATCTTAGATAAAGTAAAAACTGCTATCAGTGATAACCAGAAGAAAATAAGACTTAATATGGAATCTACGACAGATCATGATAATTATAACGTGCTAAAAAAAGAAAGGAGTCGTGTTGTCATGGAGATCAAAAAAGGAAGAAGGAAATTTATGTCAGAAAAATACATGAAAGTGACAGTGAAAATGAGAGGACGGGATACGGAACGAAAATGTTTCGGGCTGTTGAGAGGAGTGCAACCTAAGAATATTTGTATTCACGACAGTTAAGGAAGAAATTTATTGGATAATAAAGAAAAAACTGGGATTATTGCCGAATACATTTCGTCAAAAAATGATCAGGAACTTGCATCTGTTTTGGAGAAAATTCTGGACGAATTTGAGAGATGGTGTTCGCACGTTAATCAAGAAAAGACTGAACACATAAGAATCGCAAGGGAATTGAAATATATTGATGAAAGTTGGAGGAAAAAAGGAAATTGGGATCATTACTTGGTGATAGTGAGGACATGAGAGTTTTAACCTCTGCAATGTACAAGAAAATGCAAAAGATATGGAATCATCGAAAACTTCAAAAAACAAACATCAAGCTAAAGCTGTACAACGCGTATATAAAACCAGTTCTCATGTATAACTCGGGTACCTGGGGTGGCATAGAGGCAGAGTTACATAAAATAGACACGTTTCACATAAAATAACTACGCAATCTACTGGACCTAGAATGGCCAAAAAAGATTCCTAATGGAAAATTATACGCTATGACACGATTGTTTATTAAATAAACATTCTGTCGCTTATTTAATAAGCAAAGAATCTACTTTTAGAGATATGTACTCTATAATTTAGTAAAAGATTATTACAATAATTCAGAAATGTCACGCCGATTATTTTAAATTTATTTTGACGCTTAAAATTATGATATGATTATATTATTTAAATTTGTATTTAAAAATTAACCTAATCGACCTAACAAACTTTTTATAAAAACTCTTTTTGGATATTTATTTAAGTAATAACTATTTTTAGACTAAAGTCTAACTCTGAATTGAAATTGACTTTATTGACTTATGTTGCTCTAATTTATAACTAAATTCGTTTCATCAAATCCTGCGGCTTTTAAGAATATTGAAATTAAATATTCTATAATTTTAAGATTAATAACTAAGAAAATTTAAGTTTAATATGTTATAAAAAATTTTTAATGTTAAATTCGAGCATAGGTAGCGCTCGCGACATAATCTTATTCAGTCTTTTTTCTTCACGGCAGTACAACAATTTAGTTTTCACATTGTAGAAACACCTTTTTAAAAAAATTTCTGTTTTTTAACTTAGAAAAAGAAAGTGAAAATTCCGAAAAAAAGCCATCCGAGACAGATAGGATAAAAATGACTCGTCAAAAAGTCTTTCCTAATTTATATATTCGAGCCTCGATTCAATTTTTAACAAAAACAGCAAGGGGTTATTATTAAGAAATCGAAGGTGACAAAGATAGCCATTGTGGATAAACTATAAAAATTTCTGTTTTCGCAGAGAAATAAGGCCTATTAGCTTGTTTTGTAGTTTTTAAGAGTATGGAATTAGCTTACAATAATAAAGCTTTTGATGATATTAAAATAATGTTTATAAATTGCGAAGACTTTCAACGCTGTGAGGACTACACAATTTGCAAAGTTTAACTTTGTCTTTTTCAGTCAGGTCATTGAAGCAACCCTCAATTCTCTGTACTTTGTTAGAAACTTTTCTGCGTAATTTGTTCCCGACACATAAAATAAGTTCAAAACAGATTGAAAGAAAGTTTTTGTTTAAGATTTATTAAATTTATTAAATCAATAGTTTATTGAATCAAAAAATAGACTTTAACTTCAAATTTCTTAAAATTTTGAATCACAATTTGAAAAATCAACATCATCTTGATAACTGTAGAAATTATTTTCTGGCCACAAAGAGTAATCTGGGATCAAACTTTTTTGGGATGAATATAAATTATCTAAATCATTGGATTTGTTGAACAACAAATTGGCCATGACTGGTTCGTCAAAAAATGCAAGTGTGCTTTCACCAAAAATGTCTAAATTGTTTTTTACCGAAGTATAAATAAATAAAAAATATTCACGACAAAGCGATATTTTAAAATTTAGCATATTCAATCGATTTTCTACGATTTTTTGAAGTCTTCGTTTATTTTCTCGACATTTTTTAGCAGACTAAGGAAAATCAATTAATATATATACTTCATTATTTTTAAATCTTTTAAAGTAATAAACTTCATCTTTTTCAGATTCTTTTACTGAAATACGAGGGCGTCTTCGAGGTTTTGTGTCTGAAAGAAACAGAAACTGGTCTATAATTAAAAACAGGCAATAAACTTGAATCGCACATTTATTCTATTTCTGCAAAAGTTACTTATATAGTATTTTATTATATAATGTTCATACAAAACACTCATCCGTATCCGTTACTTATGAAAATTTTTATATAATAATATCAATAATATTGATTTCAAGTATTCAAAAATCACTTAAAATTTTATCAAATGCTATTTTTTGTTATTAAAAATCACAGATTGAGAAATTTGTTAAGATTTTTTCGCATAAAGAGTTATTTTTATAATTAATTAAAAAAATGCTTTTGAAAGAATGTTAAGAAAATTATTATTTGAAACTTCCAAATAGTATAAAAACAGTAAAAAAAGTATAAAACCTAGATGTGTTTTTAAAAATAACTTTCTTTATAAAACATGAATCATGGAGACGTCAGAAGGAGAATCGAGGATACCCAACTAAGGCCGTAAAGATAAACTGAACGTTCGATTTATGATAACAAACGCTCCGGAACGGTTCCTTTGGAGGATCTGATCAAGCAGAACTCCATATTGGCGGCTAATGTCGCGGCAAAATCGATCGGCCGTCTAGTACGATCTGTTGTGGGCTCGTGGAAAGTTTACCGAGCGGGGATGAGCTCCCTGGTGGCGTTTATCGGGATCGCATGACTATTTGTCCGGTTACTGAATGAATGAATGAATGAATTTTTATTAACGGAAAAGCCGAAAAAAGAGGGAGAAAGTTAATGAGACAACGTATGCCTCTTCTTCGTTGTTTCCCTCTTTTTTTTTTTTTTTTTTAATATTTAATTCGAGAGGAAAAGGCTCTCTCAAGAACACTTCCAACCGTTTCCGTCGCGTCTTCCATCACTTGAGGGATGGGTTGGTCCAACTGGAGTCCATTTGCCAATTTGATGGCATATCGCCTCGTCTTTTCGAGCTTAGCGATAATGCCATCCTTTCAGCAGTAGGATACCATCCCTCGAACCCGTAGGTAAGCAATGGTTCGACGCACGTTTTATAAACATATAAAAACGTTTCCGGGGAAAGGTGGAAGTGAATTATGCTCCTGAGAATTTGAGCGCATTTCCTTCTCCTCGAGTCGATGTATCTGAAGTAAGAACCCTTGGATCCAACTTCAACCCCAAGGTATTTCAGGTTCTCCGTTACTGTAAACCCATAGAGGTTTCTCGGCGGTTTTCGTTTTGCTCCCTGTTTTGCAATCCAAGTGGCGGTGCACTTTTCTTTTGCAAGCGTCAGTCCTTTTGATATGCACCATTCTTCCACTCTTGTCACGTATCCTTTTAACTTCCTCCACGAGATGTCTTTTCTCCACGAAGCATCCGTTATTAATATGTCATCCGCGTAGATCATGAGACGACTGGTAGGATCTTTCGGTTTTGGAATATCAGCAACGTAAATATTAAAAAGCAGGGGGCTCAAGACCGAGCCTTGAGGTACCCCTCTTTTGAGATCGACAGATTCCGACAAACGGTTTCCGCATCGTATGTATGACCTTCTCATTGATAAATAGCTCTTCAGCCAATTGACCGTTTTAGACCCGGGTTTGCTCTTGGCGACACTTTCCAAGAGGCCCAGGTGCCATACGCTGTCAAAAGCTTTTGAGACATCGAGGCAGATAGCAATAGTCGCTGTATTATTAGCAAGACTAAGCGAGATGACTTTCTCGAGTTCTCCGAAACAATCACCACAGGATCTTTTTCGTCGGAATCCCCACTGCTCTACTGCAAGTGCACCTGATTCCTCTACGAAGTTCGAAAGTCTTGTGAAGACAATCCGTTCCATAATTTTAGAGACGGAGCATATTAGGCTTATCGGCCTATAGTTCTCTGCATGGTCCTTTATTTTTCCAGGCTTTGGAATCATACGTACGATTGACTTTACTATTGCGGTCTTTGTGTTTAAACAAATAAATATAGCCAAATTAAAATTTTATGTTATTTTACCGATTTATGTTATTTTACCGTTTCTTTAAGTTTTAATGAAAATTGAAAGAAAATGATTATTGATACCCAAACAAAACACATCTCTTCAAAATTTTATAAAAACAAATAAAAGAATAATTTTTTGAATTTAAGATTGTTCTAACTCAAATTGCAAATATGTCCTAATGATAAGAGAGGAAACAAATTGTTGCAAAATTTTAATTATGTTGATAAAAGTTTTGAAATTACAAATCTAGCCGAGGTGAAAAAACCAAAATGAGGTCATCCGATGAGTCATCAATTACGAGTGAAGATACAGAAACTCATCATTATTGATTTTAACAACCACTCGTATTATTTGTTTAGAAATTTCGAATCCCATTTGTTTTACTACGCTTTCGGGATTAACAATTTCATTGTCATAATAAATCTTATTGATTCCACAGTTTATATTCTTTAAATCGTGATTACTCAGTAGTGGAGTTATGCAGGATTCAATTCTTGTTCGAACCTCTCCACCTTTCAGTAATTTATACGTATAAAGCCTCCAATTTTCATTAATAACACCAATCATCGTAACAAGGAGCGACATTCATTTGTCAGTACATATTTCAATCCGAATTCAACTACTCAAACAAAATACAGTCAAAATAATTTCATTAACAACATTCCAAATACAACATCAGAGAAAACAAATAATATAAATCCAGTTCGAAATAAGTCAAAGAAAAACGATTTTATTGACACCTGTCATGCAGTTGGCGCACTTTCAAACCCTTGTGATGAGACGAAGATCCGTGCTTTGCAGTTTCTTCTGAATTCTACAAATCAAAAACAACGTTTCTTTTCTAGAATACGGTATTTATTTTTTCAAGTTTGTTCAGATTGTTTGGGGGGATTCAAAAACTATGCCATCTTTTACGTCATGAAAATATAGCCATCCTGTCTCCCTTGCTTAAAATCCTAGATAACATGACTATCAGAAGAGACGAAGAAGGTGAAAAAACCTGCGTAAAAAAAACTTGTAAGTGAATTAGAAAATTTTAATGGAATCAATTACTATTCTGAGCAAATTGATTTACTCTGAAAATGACAATTTTGAAATTGAGTTACAAGCCGCAATCATTTTAAAAAACATATCTCAGCATCAGGCAAGATCGATCATATCTAACAAATAGTGGACTCACATATCAATATTCGAGGCTATAATCGCTCTCTTGGAAAAGGTTGTACAAAATTTTGCTAACAATTTCTCCGACCCTAAAAAGAGAAAATTATGTTTAACTATTAACAAACCTCCTTTAAATCAAGTTCACTACTTACTGGAATGCCTTTTGTATCTAAACCGACTCTAACGTTATCTAGAAATTGTTGGAAGATGAATTGTGTCAATTCGCTCTATCTGAAAGAATTTCTATTTTAATAAACATGTTGGAGGTGATAAAACTTGCAGTTATATTTCGCAACATTAATCAAAGCACAGTGATCCTTATTTATGAAATTTTGAGACTTATGTCTATTTTTATGAAAGTAAAATATCTTCCAGACAAACAGAAAGGCTTATTTTGTTTAATTTAGTAATTTATAATTATAGTCTTTAAACAAATGGCTAAGAAGAAAAGAAGAAACTACCCAGATAATTCGTTGTAGCAAAGTAATAATGTGACCAGATTTGCAATGTATTGGCTGAATAATGTGCAAGAAACCTTTATTTATGTTCTTATTAAAAGCTCTGAGTCACTATATGTAGAATATATAATCGGAATATTTACTAATCTCATTGTGGGAGATCCAAAAGTAAGCATTCATTAGCATTTCTTAGTTTTCCTCTCAATTCAAAGAGAAGATGAAAGAAAATGATGGATTATTTGCTATTCTTAATTTATTGAGTCTAGATTCTCCAGAAATGATGCTGGATATACTCTCTCTCCTAAGTATTTTGTCTCAGGATCCAGTTATCGGAAGTATTCTTGGTCACCATTAATTTCAAAACGATATGCAGGTTTTCATGGTCTCAGGCACGTTACAAATTTAATGGATAAAATAACAAGATTTGAAAAGTTTGGCAAAAATGAAAAAATTGTTCACCTTTCATTAAATCTTTTCTACTTTATTCTGAAACGGTCGAAAAATTATGAGCCTGAATTGTGTTTTTAAAGTTTCAATATTTATAGATTTTTTATTAAGTTTCGGGGAATACAAGTTTTGATTGAATTCAAAACAAAATATAAACAATATTCAAAGAAGGTGGAAAAGGTAAACATTTTTTGAAAGTTTAGTAGATTCTGAAGTTATTTTTGAGAGATAAAAATATTCAAAACAACTTAAATGGCTTTAAAATCAATCATTTTATAAATGAAAAGTATTTTTACGACGTATTTTATATTGATAGTATATCCAAAGTTGAATCTATTAGTTTGAGGAAATCAATGAAAAATACAGACTTCAAAAAACATTGGCGGTATTCTTCATTCCACAAATATCATTTTAAATGCTTCAATTTTATTTGATAAAATATTTTGTGTTATTTTGCAAGTCAAAAAATAATTTTAAAAGATCTTTCCGTTTGTTGTCGTATAAACACATTTTTTAATTTTTAAAATACTTTTCTTACAATTTTTTATTACAAATTTACAAAATTATTTAAAAAATTCACAATTTACTTATAAGACACGTAGAAAGTCATTTAAAAAATAAAATTCATATGAAAGTACTCTTTTCGAACTCTCAAAGTATCGACTCTGATTGCAAAGAAAAAGACGATCAACCCGAACCAAGTCTGCATAGGCCAGAATAGATGATTAATAAATTAGAGTTTAAGAACGTCTTTAAATTCATTTTTTATTTTCAGATTGATAATTTGAGTGATATATTACTAATTATATAAAATGTTTATCCGAACGGACATTTTAAATAAAATTAAAGGAATACTTTAAAATGAGTATTTCAACCAACAAGAAAATCTTGAAAACAAAGAAAATTAATATTTTTATGCACAGAAACAACAAACTTTCTAAACAAGCGACATTCCAAAGGTGTGCATTAAGGTGGATCTGGGTTAAACTCTCAGTCGGAACAATTTAAAATAAGGTCATCGGGGGAATAAATATTTTAAAGGTGATTTGACTTTTTGAGGGACGATAAAACATTTATACAATTTTCATTGTCGCAACTGCCGAATTTTTTGAGCGAACGTCGTGGGAAAGTGTGCGTCGGGAACGAGAGTTCAAAATCACGCTTATTGCCCAATGGTGTACCCCAGGGTTCTCCTTTATCCCCGACCCTCTTCAACTTGTTTCTGAATGATCTCCCGGTTCCTATGGAAAATAATGACATACTACTCTCCTATGCCGATGACATAGTTGTCGCATCTAGGGATGTAAATGTCGAATACGCGAAGGAAAGACTACAAAGAATACTGGACGACTTATATGGATGGCTATATGAAAACAGACTACATGCATGTTCCGAAAAGTCAGCAGTCACTCTATTCACCTCGTAGAGGCAAATGGGGGGATCGTGGAAATGGACCACAAACCATTCACCGTACATACAGAAAGTGTGTGGGGTCACGGTCGGAACATTGTGAAAAGATGCCTCGACTGTTGAGAAGTGTCGAAATCACCTGAACGTGTTAGTTAATGGTTAAGACGGTGATTTTGTTTGGCCTAAATAATAATAATTGTCTCAACTGCCCCATTTCCAATGCCAGCTCAACAAAATAATCAAAAACAGAAATTCCTCTCAAAGCCTAACTAACATGTAAGCAATACCAAAGTCGACTATTTCATAACATTAACTTTTTGGGACTTAAGTTATATCCATGTCGAAGCTGAAAGAATTATCTCTTACCCTCCACATGAATCTAATTATAAAATTAGGTTCACAATAAATTTGAAATATAAATTATATAATTTAATAATTTAGTTTTTGTTGTGCACTTGATTTTGACTGATGGATTCTGAAAATGAAATTTCTGAATTTTTTGATGCTGACGAGACTTCTAATTTAGAGGAAATAAATGAAGAAATTAATGTAGAATTATCACCAGAGGAATTAGATGTAAAATTATGAACAACATTCTAGAAACTAAAAAATGATATTCTCAAAGAAAAAAGCATCGGAAATGAATTTTTCCAAAACAAAAAATACATTCAAGCCATAAATAAATATTCAGAAACTTTGAAGTTGTGTCCTTCGGAATATTTTCCTGACATTAAAGCCAATTTATACCACAACACAGCAATCTCGTTAAAATATCTTGTTATTAAACAAAAAATAAATATTTAGTCCCAAGACTCAGAAGCCATCGAAAAATGTACCAATGCCTTGGAATTTGATCCAAATTATATCAAAGCTTATCTTCTGAGGGCAAAACTTTATGAAAAAACCGAAAAATTGGAAGATGCTTTAAAAGACTACAAAAAAGTGTTGGAACTCGACCCAAAAAACCAAGTCGCTCTCAAAGGAAATTTTGAATTGCCCCCTCTGATTGAAACCAGGAACGAGAAATTAAAAACAGAGGCAATGGGTTGGGTTGGTGTATTAATTTTGTTAGCTAAATTAAAAGAATTAGGGAATATGGTTTTAAAACCATTTGGACTGTCGACAGATAACTTTAAATTTGATAAAGATAAAGGAGGCGGGTATTCTGTCAATTTCCAAAAGTGACTATTTTGAATTTTAATTACTGTCTTTATTGAAAAAAACAATCTTTATTAAATTCGTTTCTTAAGAAGCTCAAAATCTTAGCTTGGGGGCTTAAAAAAGAGCTTAAGATACTAAACAACGTATTTTGGCGGTATTTAGAAGGCAAATATGAAAAAAAATAACAATTAAATAAGCGTATAGATTTCTATAGTGACTTGAGAGCTTTAAAGTGCCATTTACTGGATTATTTATTTAATTAGAGTACAAACTAAATATTGTTGGGTTGTTGTGGTGTAATTTCTTCCCATTTGTAATTTTGTCACATTCATTGTTGTTTTTCATTGTACTGCCTTATTTTCTGTGTATCTCATTGTATTGTCTTATTTTCTGTGTATCCTATTGTATTTTATTCTAATCTATTCATGGAAAAAGTAGATAATCCCACATGCCTTTCTAGCAAGAAATCAAACAGACGGAAACGTAGAATTAATTGCTCGACCTGTGGGAATTTTTTCCATCTTTCTTGTATTGGTCTTAAGAGGAAGCAGCCATTTCCCCTCCAGACGTGGAATTTCTTTTCGTGCGTAGTTCCTGGATGGTTTCCACCTCCCTTTGTCCTTCCCGTCTCTGATGCAGAGGATTTCCTGCGATATCTGTCCGCTTTGCGACGGTGTAGATACATCTCAAAGGCAGCCAGGTTACTTGCTGCGGAGAGTCTTGCCACCTTGATCGGAAATACCACGAAGAGACACTCCGACGCCCTTCCATGGGCAAAACTATTCCTCTCTCCCGTCTACGCTTTGAGCGTCCCGATACAGCAACGAACGGATGGGCAATCCCTTGCTAAAGCTTTGAAAGCGCAGATCCCTGAATGAATGTCCAATTTCGAGTCCGTTCTCTACCCCCCCTACCGAAGGGACGCCGGCCTTCAGGGAAAAACAGTACTACCTTGCTTGAAAAGATCGTCGAAGGCAGGTTCTGGGGCACTTGTACCGTACTTCGTACCAACACAGCTCAAAGTTGGTATCCGAAGAGGCGCCGAGGCCGGGGTCCACGCTCTACGTGAGTTTGTTAACTCTTCCACTGATTCCCAACGAATTCTGGCCAAGATCGACTTAAAGAATGCATTCAATTCTGTTAGAAGAGACTGTATCCTTGAAGCTTGCGCCAAAGAAATTCCGTACATCCTACCGATTGTCAACTTGGCATACTCCACTGGGCCCTTTTATTGAGGAACTGTCTATCTATTCCAAAGTTAACATACGTTTTGAGGACGGCCCAGTGCTATGAGGAAACAGATCTTCTCGAAGACTATTCCGAGCACATGAAAGCTTGCACTGAGGACATCCTCAACGTCAGCTTCGATACGCAGTCTTGGAGACAGGCGACTCTTCCAATGGCGTCACTTTTCCGAAAGAAGGAGAAGTCAAAAACCTATCTTTTTTTAATTTTATATTTTATTAAAATGGAAAAATATTAATTCTCTTTAATTTTATTAATATTTGAAATTATTAAATAAATATTTAAAAGCATTAAATATTCTGCTACCAATTATTGCTTTGTTATATTCTGACTGTTGTATTTTAATAAATATTAATTTTTAGGTGCCACATAATGTCGTTTCTAAACCAATCGTATCTTCGCATGCTAGATGAAGATGACACAAGCTCAATTCAGTTCTTAAAACAATTTGTAACTCATAGTGATCAAATATCTGAGCATATATATTTAGTATACACCGCTATGTTTGAAGATTCTCCAAATGTTCAATTTAATCAACTCGTGGACGCACTAAATGAGAATATTTCAAGTTTTTGTGAATGGGTTATTAATTTAATTTAAACGATTTAAGAAAAAAAGATCAAAGGTATTAAAATCGGCTCTTAAAAGAATTAAAACATGTGTTTATGATACTCTGGAATTAGACATTGGTGACACCTGTTCTATATGTCTGGACATTTACAAATCAGGGGAGAATGTGGCTAAATTAAAATGCGGTCATTTTTTTCATTTCTCTTGCGTCAAGAAGTGGCTACAAGGAAAAAATTCTCGTAAATTATCCTGCCCGTTCTGTAGGGCAAAAGTTTAATATTTCAGTTTTGTTATTTCAATCAATTTTTTAATTTACATAAATTTTTTTTAATTTCCCAATTGATTATTCTAATCACAAAAATCTTGCCGCTGGCACATAACGCTTTTCTTCTATTTCTGTGATTAGAATAATCAATTGGGAAATTTACATAAATAATCGGTAAAATAACGTCAATTATGTTGGCGGGGTCCACTTCGGATAGATGGCTTTGTTAACTTCTAGTAAATAACAGTTTTACTGCAATCGGTAAAATATATTGAAATTATAACATACGCTTATTTAAACGAATTAAGACAATCTGAGTCGAGTTATTTGTTAGGATTGATTCATTTTCTTATTTTATTTAATTTTGACAGTGATTCTGGACATCCAGAGGTTGATGCTTTATTCTATTTTTGATTTAGTGGGGGTTGTCTATAGATTTCCCATCTGATTGACAAACCAAAACACGTGTAGACATGATCAAATTGGATTTATGGAAACAGCCAATCAATTTTCTCCCTGCAAGAATGATTTTTTTATTTGTTTAAAAACTTAAATTGGATTGTTTTTCTCACGTTGGGGGGAAGATTGCTTTACAATTACTTCGGAGGATGACAAAAGAAATGCGTTAGAAAATCCAAACCTTTTTGTCAAAGATCTTGGAGGAGATCCGTGTTTTTACAGGAGGAGATCCGAAGTCACAACTTGTCTGAGAGGCAAGAAACAAAAAAGAAAGATTTTGGAAAAGAAGCATATTTTTTGATCCTCGAATCTTTGGGCCTAGAAAAGACTAATCCGAAGTCACTGCTGAGAGTTTTAGGAAAGTAGCTGAATAGGTACGAATAGGTACGGATGATATCTCCAGCAAAGCTAAAATGGAAGCAATCAGACCTACATTGGATCAGCATCGCCTCGCCGGTGCCGCTGCCAGACCTGAAAGTGGGGCGTGGCTTAATGCCCTCCCTTGCTCCCAATCTGGAACCCTTCTCGATAATGACTGTGTGAGGATTGGCGTAGCAATACGTTTGGGACTTAATGTCTGTTCGGGGGGCCAATGCCGATGTGGTAGTAAAGTCGATACCAAAGGACTACATCCCCTGTCATGCAGGAGGAGTGCTGGCCGTGCTCCCAGACACTCCGCTATCAACGAGACTATTTCGGCTGCGTTACAAGCAGCTGGATTCCCGACAGAACTGGAACCCGTTGGGCTTGACCGTGGAGACGGTAAACGCCCAGATGGAGTCACCATTTTCCCGTGGAGTAATGGGAAATGCCTCGCGTGGGACTCCACGTGCACAGACACCTTCTCAAAGACCAATATAGTTGACTCCGCGATCAGTCCAGGCTCAGCCGCTGAGAAGGCTGAGGCACATAAAGTTCAGAAATATTCCAACCTGTTGGACAACTTCATCTTCTCCCCAATATCCATAGAAACCTCCGGGGTCATGAGCCAAAAATCGTTCGAACTCGTCGAGAAAATCGGGGATCTGATCTCGAGAAGACGGAGAGAGCCTCGGGAGAAGCAATGGTTGTTCCAAAGAATATCCATTGCGATCCTGAGGGGCAACGTCTTCTCGATCATCAGTAGCTTTAGATTGTAATAATTATTTTCGGGTGTTAAAAAAAAAAAAAATTTGTATTAAAAAAAAAAAAAATTTTAAAAAGGTACGCGCAGGTTCCGTATACAAGTTACTTTCCACACTAATTTTAAAAAGATTTAATTTTTTATATAGTGACAAAATTTTCTTTGTGGTGACGGTTTCTTACTCATTTTGAACTTTCCGTTTTAGCAGTAAATTTACTACAAACTTTAATTCACATAGGAGTTTGACAAAATTATTATTATCATAATATTGTTATTAATTCAGAAAATTACCTTTGTGGTCTTTAAAGCCTGATTTTAAAAGCAAGGTTTGTGTAAGATACAAATAACCTTATTAGTACTAATAATGTTAATTATTATTGATGGTAAAGATTTTTAATTCTTTCGATGCATGAAGTCCAATAACAATCCCACCGTGTTTTTCCTGCAACCCATTATTTGACGCATCCTCAATTTCTTTTATATAATCCTCCATAACTTCTGCATTCTGTTCAATTCATAAATCAAAACCACCTCAACTACGTTGTACTTATGTTCTCTCACTCTCTGATGAGCCAATGTCTTTCTAAAATATTCCTCGTCGTCGAAGAGATCCATTATTTGTTTCCATTTTTTGTTGTCAGTTTTTGAATCCAAGTGATCCCTCATTCTTTTTAAAAGCTTCTTAATTTTATCTTTGTATCAAATTTTGTAGTTTCACAAATGTCATAATCAGTGAATGCAGTTGCAGTGTTATTTTCTCTCAATTCTCCGAACAGGAGTGCCTCGATTGGTTTCCGTTCGGGAGGAAGTTCTTAAAATTATAAATGTCATGTTTCAACCATCAAATGTTATTTCTTCTTCAGTCAAAATGTTGTCAAATATTTTGAGGTAATCCAAGGCCAGGACGAGATAGTCTTCCACGTATTGAATTGTTGTTAAGGCATATGATTTCTAAATTAATGGTATTTCTTTACTTTAAATTCTTTGATCAATGGTAAAAAATTGGCTTGAATTTTATTTTCCGAAGTTTCTTGATCATTTACTAATTTTTCTAATTTTCCAGTATGTGCAGGATGGCCCAAAATAGGAAAGAGCTTGGCGTCATACATTTTCTTGGCTTTTAAAATATTTGACAGACTTTATGTGATCCAAACTTGTCTATAACGTCCTTGATTCTTGTATTAAATTCACTTTTCTGCTGTGCCACCGATTCCTCGAATTTGATTGTACAATTTTTTAAATTTCCTAAAGAAAATTTGACTACAGCATCCATCAATTTACGGACTTGGTCTCCAAATTCTATTTTTTATAATCTCATTAATATAACCATTTACGCAGTTTTGTTGATATGTTGTTATCTGACTCAGAAAATTTTCAATTCTGGTAAGAACAGAGTTTGTACTCTCGTCAAAACTCTCGTTTCCATCGGCCAATATCTTTGATTTGTTTTTCCCAGTTTTAGTTTTAAAAAATGCCTTTTCATTAGAAAACAAATATCACTTCAATCCTTTCAAACAGTAAGCCAATGGTTCGATTGAGTATCAATTTATTATTGTAAATAAACGTATGGGGTCCGGTTGGTTCAAATTGTTTCAGTCTCAATTTGATCTTTTCTTTTTTAGTCATTGATTTCATGACCAGACTACAGTCTAATGTATCCCTCACCTTGCTTGGTCTGATATTTTACTGTACGTGTCACAATTGACGTCTCTTCGAGTAGTTCCAATGCTCACTAATATCATATTATATTATTTTGATTTAAATATAGAATGAAAACCAACTTTTTTTAGTTATGGAAGGCATCACATTGTCGTTAAAATTGGTATGACTTGATTTATTTAATATTTATTACTTTAATTTATTAAAATTCGTGTTGTCTAGTAGACTTTTTGAATTATTTCTGCTTGGTTTTGTAGCATACATGTCATATTGGGGTGATTGAGAAACTTCAAATCCAGATTTAAGGCAATTTAAATCGACTGCCCGAGCTTTAAATTCTTCAAAAACTGTCTTCAAATTATAAATTTCCTAAAATATTTAAAATTTGAATACTTTGCCAGTCCGAATATTTTCCAACATTTCAAATAAAATTCGTGCTTTTCCGTTGCTTTTAGCGGCCAATGATTTTATGTTTATTTGACAGTTTGTGAGTATTTTACCGATGTCACTCAAAAAGTGGACATCCTTGGAATGTTCACCAAGTCTAGCTTAATTAGTAAATAAACTAAACAAATTGTGACATTCGGAGCAAATTCGGGAATATTGTAACATTCGTTTAGATTCAGTCGCCTCTAATTGGTCCAATATTTCCAATTCAGTGTTGTCAATTTCTTGGGATATTTTGTGAATCTGTTGACGGTACAAACCAACTTCTCCAGAACTAAATGTCCCTCCGTCACAGATCAGCCTACAAAATCAATTCAGAGAAAACTTGAAAGACTGTACGAGAGAATATGTTTTTTCTCTGCACTCCTGACTACACTGTTCTAAACTTGTTCGAAAATTACGAAATGAAGATTTTATTGTTTTTGAACAGTTTTCCATCTCCATTTCATAATACTCGCTCACTTTTGAGAATCTAGTAAATTTCTTAGTTCTTGGCAACTTGGAAATGTGATAGGTGTTGTCCAGTATGGTCTCGAGTTTAATCACGTGGTTTTGAAGCTTGTTCACAGTATTGCACTGAGTTTCTTCTACCCGACTAAATTCTTCTGATATGTTTTTCAACAGCTCACGCACATTCCCACAAAATTTATTAAGTTGTTCATAATGTTGATTGATTTGATCTTACTTATTTAGCATTGCAAAGCTAACCAACTCGGAATCGATAAATATCGATTTCAATGCGTTTCTGACGGGGTTTTAGTAGATTCAATTTTATTTGAAGTTCTGATTTGACTTCCTCACTCTTTAAAATTTAATTTAAAGTAAGACCTTAAACTCTACGATATCTTTGGTTTTTTCTTCCACCTCGATTTTCCATTCAGAAAATTTACTTTTGAACAATTTTTTCAATCTTTAGAGTTATTAAAATATTTCAGACCTTTCTGCTACATCAGTAAAAAACAAGTCAGAGATTGTCAGACTTTCCTGAAAATTTTCTATCATTTTTCTTTTAATATTTTCAGTGATTGTATCTGATCTGGTCAATTGATGACTTGTTTTTCGATTTTGAAAAAATTCTGTAATCGATCTATGAATTTCGCGTAAAATTGTCCGTATTGTTCCCGGGTAAGATTTGAGAAATTTTATTTGATTTTTTCCAAAATTTTCGTAGCTAAAAATACTAAAACAAAATACCTTGATTTAATGTTATTCAAATATTCCACTGCCTTAGTGAAATTGTTGTTGAGCTGATCTTGTGTGTAATCCTCTCGCATATCCTCGATATATTTTGTGATGTTATTTTCAATTTCCAAAGAAAAAAATGTAAATAATATACTTCTAAATATTCTCGATTTTCTGTTATATCACGGAGCATTGTTTGATTCATTTCATCGAAGGATGAATTCAACTTCGTTTCTCCATTATTCCAAAGAAGGATAGCTTTTTCTGTGAATTGAACGGTTTCGGATATTTTTTTGGACATGTTTTTTTGAAATATTTTAATTTTTTTCTGAAAAAATACATTTGAAATACTTACCATCAGAACAGTTGCATCATTATTCCAAATTAAAGTTTTTCGTCTTAATATGCTCATAAATGAATTATTAAAGTCTTCTATTCGTTGTTCTGCCTCTTCGACGGAAAAGATATTGTCCAAAGAAGTCTTTGAATTTATATGTACAACTTACCATAAACTCGTCTTTCCTGTTTTTCATTTCTAGAATTCTCTCAGATTTTAACAAATTCAGTTCTTCTTTAAGTTCAACAAATGTATTTTCTATAAATAGTTCTTTATTATCGATGACCATATTCTTTATCAATTTCTGTAATTTGGAAGGCCGCATTTTCGGTTTGTTCGCGAATTTTATCAAATCCCGACGAACTGCATATTTTAAATTAATCCACAATAAACCCAAGAGTTTCAAAAATGAATAAAATTTGTTTATTTATTTGAGCAAATCTATTTACATAATTTTGTAAAGTTTCTTTATATATATCATACATGTTGAATGATACGCCTTCAATTTGCTCACTACAAAGTTACACAATATATTTTACAGAAATTGTTTTATTGCAATCTCCATCTTGTCATTCCGTAAATTACTCTTTACTATGGTCCATTTTTCCAACATAATATGTTTAATCTCGATATCTCTCATTTTTAGTGCTTTTCGCACATTTTCATATTTTTTGAGATTTGATACTACAGATAAATTGAATAACTGAATATTTAATTATGTTTCTGATACTAGTGACTTTTCGTCCAAAATATCGTCGACTTGTTGGGGGAGAATGTGTGCAATGGCGATTAGATTTTTTTTGGTTTGTGTAAATAAATCAATCATCTTTGAAAATAATAATTTAGCACATACTGATTTGAGTCGTCTATTCTCCAATTGTTTTAATTCGTCATAAAACGATAAAATAATCATTTCTCTTTTTTCCATTAGACTTTCTAGCTGAATTTTCCGTTGAGGAAGTTGGTCATATTCCATGTCGTTTTTCTAAATAAATATAAATTATTACTTCTTCTAGAGAATTTGAAATGTCCTCAATTTCCTTTTTATATTGATGTGATGATTCTGTCAATTTGTTGCATATTGATTTCACTTGATGGTACAATTCCTATAAATATTGAGGTAAATAGATTCTACATTCTGGATGAGGAGAGATTTATTTTCATGTTGCTTCAATTCGTTTTCGTGTCTGTTTATATTATAATATCGTTCACCGTTCTTTCTTATTTTCGTTATATTGTTTGATATATTTTGAAGGCATTCTTGTAGACGGAGAATTAATTTTTGGCAACTTTTTTACAGAGTCAATATTTTCTTGTTGTTCTTTGATTAAATCACTTAAAATAATAGCAAATAATATTTCACTTATGCTGAGTCTGGATTTTCCGATCAGCAACAGTTAATATCATCTCGTTGTTCTGTAGACTTTTTTTTCTTGTCTTATACACATTTAGAGACTTAACCAAGCTTGTCTTTAAACTGTAAACATTCAAACCAACTATACTTGAGCTAAAAATAGCGGACGGTATGATTCCTCCATTATATATCCAGAATTGTTACGATTCCATAGAAACAATTTTATATTAAAATATCGTTAAAATTATTCTATTTCAAAAAAATAAAATCAGTTCAACACAACATTTTTATTATCAGCTTCCTCTATGATTTTTATCTGCTTAAAAAACAATGTTTTAACTTTGCATGAAAATAATCTAAATTTGATTTAATATTAATTTACGTTCTCTAGAGAAAATTTATGATTTACAAGACTACCTTTAATAATGTAGGGTCCTTTGAGTCCTTATAATTTAGAATTTAGAATATTCTGAACAATTTTAAAGTATTTAAGTCTTAGAAATTTGAATAATTGGTTCTGATTTGGCTGGAATTGTATTTGATGTTTGTACACATAAAATAAGTAAAAATTCTTTGATTTTTGAAATCAAATCTTTTACAGATTTCGATTGAAGTAGTTTGCATTTACAATTAAGTAGTTTTGAAATTTTATCAAACTGTCACATTTACTACACTTCATGTTAAAGAGGATTCATACTTGAGAACCATTCTTCTAGCAGAATGTTTAGTTTTTTAAATGTTATTTGGTCAGCGGGGTTTTGTGAAAGTTTTATTTTTAAGACTAACCTTGGAGAGTCCATTTGTGCAAGAGCTACCTTATTTTGGAGTGACGTTCGAAAAGAATAGTAAATTAAAAAAATACATAAACCGCTCCAAAAGACATGCTCAAATTAAAAAATTTTGTTTTTGCCAGTCCTCTGAACGTACTCAGAGCAAGCAAAAAATTTGCCTAAGATAAGCAAAATTACATGAATGTATTAAAGACAATCCGTGGGACTTGATACTCCATAGACTAAACTTAGGAGAGCGTCTAAACAAAGATCGAAACTCGAATTTAACTTCTTTTCTCATTGAAATATAAATGAAAAAAATGTTTGGAAAAATAGTCTGAATGTCTTAGAGAAGGCATTGGATAAATAAAATAATACTAATTCGTGCTTTCTAAAAAGTCTTCAATCATAAATATTTTCAATTTAATTTTATAAATAAATTCTGAGAGCATTTAGAACGAATGAATTTGAGTACGATTTTGAGAGTTTGAATGATTTTAGCGATTTTAATTAAATCGATTAATTAGTAAATTAATCAAAAAAAGTAAAATCACAGTTTTTTAGTTATTAAAGTAGTTGAGATTGTTGGGATATAATAATTTGTTATTTTTAGTTAACAAATATTTAGATTTTGATTTAAAGTGAACAATTTTATTAATTTTTTGAAGATTTAAAAAATTATTACATATTTCAATTTTATAACAAAAATATTTATTTATTATTATAATTAATTTATATTAAAAATGTATACTATTTTATCTTTGGCTTACCATTTACAAATAAATATTTTAAATTTTAAATCAAATCTGAATACAAATTTGATCAAAATGTTCTACATACATCAACTTTTACAAAGAAGGACAGGAAAATTTGGAATTATTTGGTACTAATTAGCCACATATTTAAGGATCGCTGCCACCAAAAGTGGGAGAATCTCAAAACTCGAATATAACAAGACCAATATTGTAGAAAATTGGTTTTTCTGTACAAAAATATTCATTTAGCGAGGAATTGGCTGCCCATGTCCTTGGTCTCCTCGACACAGAGCGTGGGAGGAGAAAGACTCGCTTCTCTTTATATCTTTCGGCCAAATTAGTCATTGGAGTAGTCCGAGTTTACTCTAAGCAAATCGAATACCTGATAAGTAAGCAAATCATTAAATTTCCTAGCCGACATCAAGTCCTTTACTCGATCTTTCTACTCGAGGCACTTGTCTGCCAGTTTTACTCCCACAAAGAGGCCTATTCGGAGACAGAGAGTTAAAAGAAAAGAGTTTTTTATTCGCGATGAAGACCAGAACAATTATTTTGACTTTAATTATCTGGTTTTAGTTCACTATATTTATTCTTAGGACGAAATCACCGATTCTATGGGTATTTTAATTTATTATATATTTAATTAATTCCACCACGTCATTCAAAATAATTTTCCCGCTCTTTTTAGATTTGTACACGGTTAACCAACAATTAATAACACTTCAAGAAGAAAATTTCAGCAGAAATACAATCCAATACAATCAAGACATTATTCCCCCCTTAAACGAAGAAGAATTCCAAAGTCTCCTCAACGAATTACAAAATCAAGAACAAATCTCCTCCATTTCCGACACAAGTCCATCCAAAAGACCCCAAAGTGTTAGAAATGAGCAACCAAATACTCCAATTCCAAAAAGAAACCGACCTTTGGACGAGGCATTGGGCCTTCAGGGAATGTCCATCAGTCAGGGAATCGAGCTCAGTCAACCCAGAGAATCGGTAAGTGAGAATTATACACTTAATAAGTCAAGTAGTGAATTTGTCACATTTGAATAGCACTTGTAGTATAAATTTGTAGAATAATTAAATTAATTTTATAAAATTGACTCTTTAGCAAGTCAAGAGGTGTGTTCGGAAAACTAAAAGACTAATTGTAGATCAAGTGACTAACTACAGCATTGACAAATTAAAAGAAAATAAAAACAGAGCTGAATCAACAAGTAAAAAACTTAAATTGGTTAATCACGAACTTCCTTTGTCATTTGAAACACTTTCAAGCAAATTTGCCAGTCTTTTTAACAATAAATCAACTTTTAGAAAACTTTAATAACCTTTGGTCTCCACCGATTGTAATCCATTTTCCGAAACGCGGAAAAATGGCGAAATATAACAGCATTGAGGTGGCAAGGAGAATGCAAAGTGAAGAAGAAGAACCAAGTGAAAGATTTCACAAATCTCCTGCAATTCTAACAAATTATGAACCAATGTAATTTTGACTTGAAAATTGATAACAGAAGTTTTAATTCTAAAACTGAACGAAGTATTCAAATCCCCGAATTGACTGAAACGTCGCTTAATAGTTCTGCCACGTCCACATTTGATGAGAGAGTGTTGGAGAAATGTAAGGAACAGTCATTTCTGAGGGGGGTCACTACATTCGACCAAATTTGTCCTCCAACACGGAACAGTCGAAAAACTGCAGCGAGATATTTCTCGAGTTTGTTGGGTGAGTTTTTTGTAAATATTTTATCAGTTCTTTGCAAAAATTGTAAAATTATGTGCCGACAAAATGAGAAGATTATTGAAATTTCTATTTTATAATTCTGTTTTTTTACGTGTTGTTTGTGTTTTTTGTTTATCTATTTTTAATGTATATAAATTTATAAATGAAGATGTTTTTTTAGTTTTACTTTTCAGATTTTATCACAAAGTCTATTAATATAAAACCCGAGCTTTGGTCCCTCAAAAAAATTAAGTAAAAAATAAATTAGAAGTATTTTTTAAAGATTTTTTATCGTCACAAACTGGGGGTACCGACTATATTCCAATAACTGGTCAACCAAACTATATTTTAAATAAAAGTGAAGAGTGAAGAAATAGATTTTAAATAAAAGCTTATTAATGTTAAGTATTTTTATAAATATGATAATTTATTAATTAATAAATACCACGTGTATTATTGTGTTCTAGTGAGCTATGCAGATATTCGTCAAGACTCCCTCTCAAGGAACACTGTGCTGTAATGTAATGCTCAGTTAAACCATCTAATCTAGGTCTTAGAGACCGACCAGACTCGAACATTGCTTGAACAAATTTCCATAAAGATAGGTTCCGTTTAATTCTCGAACATTTAAAGGAATTTCACTCAATGAGGTGTATATTAGCCACAAGGGTTCAACATTGAGTGCAGATTGTTCGTTGGATTCGTATGGAATAAAAGATCTGTCAACCCTCCATCAATTTGTGCCCCTCCTGGGAGGAAAGAAGAAGAAGAAATCCAAAAAGCACACCACGCCAAAGAAGAGGAAACACAAAAGAAAGAAAGTCGTGATGGCTGCTCTGAAATACTACAAAGTCAACAACGACGGAGAAGTCACGTTGTTGAGAGATCGGTGCCCCAATCCTGAATGTGGGCCTGCATCCATGATGGCCAAACACAAAAATAGGAGCACATGTGGGAAATGTACCAGGACAATCATGGCTAATTAGGACGTACTCTTTCTTATTCATTAATTCTTGTTTCTTTTCGTTGGTCAGTTTAGGCTGTGTGTTTTGAAAATAGGTTTTAAATTGGGTTATTATTAATAAAAGTGCATTTAAGTAAATCTATTCAGGAAAAGATCGTGTATGTAATATTTAAAATACATATTTTTTTAAGGAAGAATATGCTTTTTAAATACTTTATTGACCAAAGGATTTGTAAGTTGTATTATTTTTTTATTTTTTATAGCAGATTGTTTTCAATTTGTGAGTATTTTTCGGGTTTCTTAAATTAACTTTTATTTTTGAAATTTTTCATAAATGTTCGATTAAATTGCAGTCTGGCGATTGATTTGGTCATTCCAAAACATTTATTTCGTTTTTAGCAAACATTTAGCAGTCATTTTGGAGTTTTGTTTTGGATCCTTGTCAACTGGAATGTGTTGTATTAACTTTAATTTGGTGATCTGAATGTAAAATATATTTTTCTAGGATTTTGCAATATTTGACTGAATTCATTATTCTATCTATTACATATAGTTGATGAAAAAGCCACATAACATGATACTTTCTCCCCCGTATTTTATGGTAGGTATGATGCATTTTTGGAATATGCGTGATTGAATTTACGCCGAATTGATGGTTTGTAATTTTGATTTTTCCGGCTATAAAAAATTGTTTATGTATTCATTTTCTTTATTAAAGGAATAATTGACATATTTAATTTGTCCAGAAATGTATTTTTCTAATAACGGAACACGACTGGATCTTCGTTTATTAGTACGTAGTGAAAGGGACACTGGAATAATCCCATCATTTTTTCCACATCAATTTACATTTTTTATAAGTAAAGTACAGTTTCAACTTTTTCAAAGGCAAAAAATTCCTCATCTCTTAAAAATTTTCAAAATTTCATTTGAATTCATTTTTGGCTCGAAATATTCGTTTATTCTACAAGTATTTTCGTTTACCCAGGAAATTGAAAGCTCTCTGGATACAAAAGTTAGTGAACTCAATATCACTAAGAAAATTGACAAGTGGAGAATATTGATTCCATATTTCCCTTAAATCAATAAGAAAGACTGCTGGGAGAATTTTGACGAAGAAAGTAATTCTGGGGAAAATCAGAGAAGTGCTAATGAAGAACATGCAAGAAACGATGCCTATCAATCACTTGATAGATTCAAAAAATATCAATCCAACGAATGACTTCGAGAAATTACACATAAAAGACCCTTATTTTAGCCCTTTTAGTTGGAAGGGACATAAACCGACGACACCATAATATCACATTATTATTTTTGGTTTCTGTTTTTCCAGTGTTATTATTTTATTAATTCAAAAATTTTAATAAAACTTGCAAAACGGCTCGATTTGTAGATGTTCGAAAACAAAAACTCTCAATTCACAATTCAAAAACGATAAAGGCTTTTAGCACCTATCTGATGACTACATGCTTATAAAAGTCTAACGTACAATTAAAATGAGGGAAAGTCATTTTTCTTTAACTTCCAGTTGAATTGGAGCTGAATGAACTGTGAAGTACTTCCTAGTCTTTTCACTTTTAATCGTCCCATCCAAAGTCTGGAATACAACTGATGCATTTGGCAACAATTTTAATGCTATGTAATAAGATTGTTGATTTGAAAATCCGTTATTTTTTCAATGAGAATATTTAAAAAATTTTATTTACAGGGGTCAGTTTCATCTACAATTAAGAAAATCTTTTCATTAACTAACAATTCTATTTTATCAATAATACGTTTCTCGGCCAAAATTTTGACATTTTTTCGACATTTTGAATCTGAATTCAAATCCAATATTATTAAAAAAATACTTAGAAAGGATTCCGTAGGTTATAAAATAGAATATTTGCTGAAATAAATTCGCCAATCTGTTTTTTCTACAGACCATTTTTACGGAATGCTACGCGAATGTTGGATACATTGCAATGTAAAATTTAACCAGGAATAATTGAAACATTCATGGATGATTCTCAAGACTTTATAATGAGAGGATTTTGTAAATTTAAGCATGAAAATAACAATTGAACAATTAAAATTGACAAAATTGTCCTAAAAAACATAAAATAAAAGCTTTTTAAAACACCAAATGTATTTCTAGTATTTTATAGCATAATAATTTTTTGTTGACGTAATTACTAATAATATTATTAAAATTTTTTTACACATGATTTGAATCACTTTTCTGTACCATTATTTAAATTTCTCCCTTGAATGTGCTTTAATACACAGTAATGAAGTTATAATTAGTGTGCTTTATATTTATGAATTCTTAATAAATTAGAATTCAAAAAATTAAAATGCATTCAGCATTCAGGGTAGTAATTTCGATTTAAATTTGAATGAATGAATCTTTAATGAATTCAATATAGGATAATTGTTGAAATCAATGTTTTTCACTATTTATAAATATGAAATCAACTACTATATATTCTAAATGCAGCAAGAATTCCAAGTAAATATTTATTATATTATTAAAAATTGTAAATTAGGAAGTTGTACTCTTAAAAGAAACAAAACCATATTTTCATCAGGTTGCAGGAATAAGCTCTAAAGGGGAAAAGGATGGTAGTATCACAAATTTTGTTTAAATATTAGAATTTCTTAGTTATGGAGAAGGAAAGTTATTAAAAAAGTTAAAAAATGATAATCGAGGAATTATGGAAACAAATTACTACAAAACAGTTTCACAAGCTCCGATTGGTAGTATACAAAATCTTTTGTATACATTCACTGCAGATTATTTTTATACTGTATATTGTAAAGAATCTGAGAATTGTAATTTAACAATTAATAAATAATTAATTTTAGATTATGTTTGTCTCGAAGATCTATCAGCAAAATTTCAGAATCCTTCATTAATTGATATCAAAATTGGTCAAGTCACATGGGAATCTGAGCTTCAAAGGGAAAAAAAGATGAAAAAATTTCCATTTGCAGATATCATCAAATTTCGAATATGCGGAATGAGGGTTTTTGTGTCAATACTTAAATTCTAAAGAGATGGTGCCGTTTGATTATTACGACGTTTACGATAAGGAATATGGCCTTCAGCTTACACCCGAAACAACTCGTAATGGTGAAAAATATTTATTTTATTAATAATTACAGCATTGAGTCTTTTTTTCGCAAATGGGAGAGAATATTTAAAAATTGTAATACAAAAACTGAAAGAGCTCCTAAAAATTTTCGAAATTCAAAAAACGTGGAGATTTATCGCAACATCAATTTTAATAATTTATGAAACTGATTTCAAAGAATGCAAGGAAGAGCAGATTGAAATAAAAATGATTGACTTTGCTCATGCATTGCCTTCTAATGAGTTAGACATGAACTATATAAATGGCCTCACATCCCTTATAACCTATCTCGAAGATGTTTCTGAATGATCAATTTTGTTCTTTGGTTTCATTAAAAAATTCCTCAGTTTATTTAATAAATTTAAAAATCCACAATTTCTTTTTAATTCACGAAAAATATTTTTTGAGTCGCGGCCTTGCCGACAATTCCTGAGGTTTCAAAGGCAAGGGAGACAAACTCAAAGAGTCCGAAATACATAGGGTGAGACTCGCAGATGTTCAAGTCCAAGCGTAAACAGATCCCGATCCGTAAGGATTCATCGTCCAGTAGTAATCCCGTGCTGGGGATAGGAAGTGCTTTGATCCAATAAAAAAAAAGAATAGAAATCTTTAAACTATAAAGCAAAGAATCACAACTTATTTTATTATCGAAGTAAAAGAGTTTTTTGTTCGCGAAGTAAATAATAATGTAAATTAAGTATTAACTTATACTCAAACTATAAGTTAATACTTTACGCCAACAAAATGTAAATACGTGCTACCTGTGCTGAAAAAAGGTCTTCACCACGAGTAACTTGGGGATAATACCTTTCAACCCGGTTAACAAATCCCATTAATTTTTGTGGTGTTAGAACCTTTTTTGCCTCTCCTGCGATTTCTTCCAACATTTTTAGCCTATATTCAGAAATTGAAGAACCATCCGAAGTTTTCTTATATTTGAGAATTATTGGCATCTTTTCTCTTAGCATTTTTTTACTTCTGCTTTGAAAGTACTCCAGGCTAATTTAATTGGGTTTAATAAGTAGGAATATGGAGCCAATCGTAAAAGTTCAATATTTTCTTCTTGATCAACAACTGATTCCAATTGATTGTGAACAGGAGCATTGTCAATTATAAAAGTGGGATCTTGTACGCCTGAAGACCTGCATTCATTAATTAACTCTTTCATCCAATTTTTACAATCTTTTCCTCTGTAAGAACCTCTTTTGAATGAAAATTAAACAATGTTGAAGCAGACATTGCACTTATACAATGTAAGTTAGAGCCTCTCGAATTTGGAGTAATGACAAAAGAACGAGATCCTATTTTTGATCGTTCTTCTTTTCTCTTACAATATAAATTAAAATTGGATTCATCGATCCAAATTAAAGTTCTTCCAGGAGACCTTGCTTTAAACAAGCAATCCAAATAATATATTCTTTTTTCTTTATTTTCAGGTGAATTTACGTTTGCAACTATTGGTCAACAGGTTTTGAGAGAAATAATTCCCCATCAAGCCAATTTTTTACTGTTGTAACCGACACAGACATTGAATAATTTTTTCGTATTTTCTCCGCGCATTCTTTCAAAGTGATCTGAGGATCAGTTTCAATCCAACTGATTAATTCATTTATATTTATTTGATTTTTTTGAATGTCTTTTACCTCCTCTTGGATGTCTTTCTTTATCTTTATTTTCAATCCAAAGATAAGCTGTTCTCAAATTAACTCCAGGAGAGGAGCATAGAGACTGCCAATCGCCAAAATTTTAATGTGCTTCAATTATTATTTTTTTTGTATCATCATTGTATTTTCGATATCTTGTTTTTTCAGGCATCAAACAATTTTCGATGTATTTTGACGAAAATTTCTTATATGCAAAATTGACTTTCGTAATTACAAATTTAAAGGTTGTTATTGACAAATTGATTTTTTCAGATGACATTTGAAGTTTGCCTGCGTTTTCCAAGAGGATGCCTGTCGAGCCAAGAGGAGACTACCGAATTCTTCCGCAATCAGCTCGCAGTGGTTTTGGAAGAAGATCCATCTGCCAGCCTCCAAAGAGGATAAGTTCCAAAGTCATAGAAAAAAACTAAAGTGTATATGGAAAACTTTCCAAAACATGTGTGCATCTCAACAAATGTGTTTATTTATGCTGATGACGTTATTATTACGTTCGAGGCAGCCTTTCAGGCGAATTCAGGAATGAAACTAAAAATCTACTTAAATAAAACAGTGGGTGACAGTGAATTACTTGACTCTGTCAATTGAGATGTCACACTCGAGTAGAAGTGCAAAAACCTTACCATACACGATTGACATTATTCGGAAGACCTAATCGTTTTTATACCTGGGAGTCCAATTTTCTGAAAATGGAAAGTGTGACGAAGACATTATTCTAAGGAAAAAACGATGTACATAAATGAGCATGTGCCTAATCAAATTTTTCCTGCCCCTGGAGACCCTGCTATTTATTTTCCAGGTTGGTATTCTTCCTGTGGTGATGTATGGGCTGGAAGGGTGAATCTTGTCCCCTTCTAAGGCAAGAATTATAAAACTACTGGAAAAAACGAGGAGATTCGATATCAAGGTGGTTGTGGCGTAAATCTAACAGAGAAAATGCCGAGCTGTCACAAAACCTTTCCTATGATTGGTGACCTTGTCCTTTCGAAGGCAAGGGGGCAAACTCAAAATAATCGTGTATTTTGGACTCTTTAACTCTTCGGCCTGATCACTGGCAAAGCCCGGGTTGCTGCAAGTTTTGAGTAACATGGTCACCAAGAAGGAGTCGAGGCAGGTGTCGTTCCAAACCAGGGACTTGCGTCCCCTGAAGGAAAGGTCGTCATCCCGTCGGGACGCTTATCGTCGCTCCCGGAAAGGCCGACAGACCTTAGAATGGAAGGGAAACTAGCCGACTTTAAAGTTGAGTGTGGCGAGAAATTCTACCGGCACTCTTTGTACACGACAAGGCGTGGAGCTGTTCTACGAAATTGTGGACCCGCACCGGCAATGGTGGGGCTGGCAGATGTTCAACACAAGCGTAAACAGATCCCGATCGGTAAGGATTCATTGTCCAGTGGTAATCCCGTGCTGAGGATAGGAAGTGCTTTAAGCCAATGAAAAACAAAATAGAAATCTATAAACTATAGAGCAAAGAATCACAAGTTATTTTATTATCGCAATAAAAACACTTCGGGAGAGGTATATGAGTTCATTGTTTGCAAGGTAAGCAAAAATGTAAGTTAAATAAACTATAAAAATACTTTGAACCAAACCCTAGTTTTTGATGGCACTTCCGCTTTAAATTTATGATGATGAATACAAATTAAACAATTTTCATATTTCTTAGAAAGTACTAAGCTGACAGCAACATGTAGGAGAAAGGATTATTGAATTAAAAACATGGAAAATATTCAGGGGTACATGTACTTATGTAAAGAACAGTGAAAGTCTATTTCTTTTTTCTTTGATAAATGTTGAATTATAAATAAAGTCTTTTAAAGTCGTTTGAAAAATAATGAGTTATCAAATAAGCCATCTTATAGTAAGGTTCTTGCTGCTTGATGAATCAAAATTAGTTTCTTGCTTGGTCCACTCTTAAAGATATGCATAGTATTTGAGTTTGTTACTAAGACGTGAATTATTTTATGGAAAGCAGACTTTTTTGAGTTGGAAAAAACAATCCAGTCGCCTTTTACATAAAACAATGAATTTTTGACTAGCTAAAGTAGTCATTTAAATTAATGTTTACTTTTGAAGCGGCCGAAGTTAAGAATAAAAATACTTCAGCCCAAAATGCTGCTTTGTCACGTTGCGATCCATTTCAGTGTATATTTGTATAGAATTGGCCGAGATGAAAAAACTAAAGACTACTTAGACTGTTGGAAATGGATATACAAAATTCACAGCGATCTCAAAGCGTATTTCTTGGCTTGAAACTCAAGACGTGAACAAGAGACAACTTAATACTACAAAACATCCCCTCTCAGTTTAATCTGTCAAAACTCCTTGCCTACCCTGAGTTAGAAATATAAGACTAGCAAATGCAAAAACAAATAGAAAGATTTTTAATACAGTCAAATAGAACCGAATTTCAATATCTACATCCTGTTCTTCCATGCAGAAATGAAACTAAAATATTAAATAAAAAATCAAACTCCAATCCGATAAAAAGAGCATCATTATTTACAGCAAAACAATTAATCCCCTTGTCACTAATTTTAAACGAGTCATTGCACTCCATCGACTCCGAATTCCACACTTTGACCACACTATTCCGACACCCACTAACAAACGCATTCTCCAAAAACGGAATATCGTGGACACACTGAATACTCCTTCCAGAATGTTCCAGAACATTCCTCTAGAAATATAACCATAGACATCACATTGACTATTCTTAACGAATCCCTCACATCCCATTTACACACACACCCGTCATGACTTACTGAGAATAGAAAACTCCCAATCACATATAGATGGACAATTCTATCATTGTGGGGAGTGCGAACAACACATCTGGGGTGAACATCCCCAAAAGTGTCCCCTTTCACATTAAACACCTTATCAAGTTATTCTCCCAAAATATACACAAAGAGTTCGATCTTTCAAAGCAGCAATGAGATAAAGAACATCCTCAATGACCACCTCAAGCAAAAATACAATCAAAGAGTCGCACATAAATGTATTGGGACGTGCTTCCATTCTAAAATAATGACCCAATGTGCAAACCTGGACAAATCCCAGACATTCACAACATTGGAATGAGAAGAATACAGACTTAGTCTATCCACAGATAACACACAACCAACGGCGTCGAACAAGCGTTGGGCATTTCATTAAAACTTTGTGCATTCCTGAATACACTTCCATCAGAACTGACACTCAAAATGTAAAAATAACCAAAAAATAGAAAATTTCTTTTTAGCAGGCTCTCGAATGTCCCACACCATTGAGCAGTACGAAGCCGTCATGACCACCATCCTCAGTTCGGGGGAAAGGTTGATATTCCTCGTGACGTGGGGGTATCCACTGTAAGTCTGCACTTCACAAAACGCCTCCAAATCCCACAAATTATTCGAACAGTCTGGAATCAGTTATTGAGAGTAACCCTTGCTAGAACTCACAAGTCTATCCTGACTGGCACTCATTGACACAATTCCCCCACGTGGCCCTCTTATTTCGAACACATTCTCCAGGAATAAGGACTTGGGTCCGCTCTTTCCTTCAGAAAAGTGGGAAAACCGAGAACTAAATTTGAGGTATGGACACTACCTCTCCATCGCGTCCTTTATTTTCTGTACATCTGAGATAGAGAAAGTGTGACTGGCCGACTTGATGAACATGTGATGAGGCACAGGTACAACACTTCCACTCGACGACGTAGCAATAGTACTAAACATGCAACAACAGTTCAACCACCTGGACAAAGTGTCAATCATCGAGGGCATGGCAGTCAGTCTGTGTTTTCTTGGAATAACTTCCTAAAACTAAACCAAAATACCAACATCTTGGACGACACCAACTTGAACTGTCCTGCAGTGTGAATCATAAGGTAATACAGTTCATTAGGATTGGTTGTGGAAGGAATGTCTCCGTCAAATTCATCCTCGGTCTCTGGGAGGAATATTAGTCACTCAACCTTCTTCATCGTCGAAATCTGGATCAGACACGTCATCTCCGAGGAAACTCAAGTCAATATTCAACTTGTCTTCGTCGTTGGGCACCAAGTCCATCAGATTGCCATACAATTCCGCCCTGAAACTACTCCGTGCGTCCAATTTGGAAATTCTCGCACGAAGTGCCTTATTATCCACAATTGTCTTCTCCAACTGCACAATCTGTCTATTAGTCTACAACAATCAGCCTTCTCGATCATGTTCTCGAGGATATTGACCAGAATCGGCTTGATATCCTCAGAATTCTGTAAGTAATCACATAGACTGGAGGACAACTCGTCGGCAGACCCAAATTCATTCTATACTCATAATTCACTCACTCCACCTTTTTGGACATGAAATGTGTTATCTTTGACTGACAATCCTTCACGTGACTGCTTATAAACTCAATCGTAGACTCCACCGAGGATATCTTTGTATCCAGCAAATCAGCCTTATCCTTCTCGTCATAATTCATAACCAACTGTTTTATGAGCAGGGAGACGTGATCTCTTCTCCCTTAATGATACAAGCCGTTTTTTATATGAATTTTGTTTCTAGAAGGACTAGAATGTTCTCAAACTACCTTAACCCAACTGAACATGTCCTTTTCTATATTGTTGATTGTCACTTGATGTCCACTCATGTTGGAAATCCAATCCTCCACTGTTTTTATGTTCTTGTCGACCAATTCCTTCAATATCTTTCTCCTATCTAAGCATAAATAACACAGTCATACTCGATTTAGTCGCCTCCACACTGATTAGCCTATTCTTCCTTCTCAGACTCTCAATCTAATTAGTTAATCCACCACACTCCAACATCGGCCTGCTTCCTCTTTAGCAACGAGTCTTTCTGCTCCAACCCAATTTTTAGACTTCTGTTATCAGACAATGTTCGCTGAAACTTCCTTTCGAGTTGATTGACTTCTTTGGTATGACCCACATCCCTCTGTCGACTCCGAGTGGCTTCCTCTCTCATTTTCTTCATCATATTGACCTTAAATATATTTCACAATACACCTTTAATTTCTTCATCTCCGCCAATTCTTTCTTCAGCATTTGAAGGTCCCGCTCAGAAGTGGCAGTGATTTTGAGTTGCTGTGTCTTCTCTCGCAGTAATGACTTGTATTTCTGAACACAACTATTTAATTCTGCGATCTTCTTCTCACATTCCTCCACTCTCTCGTTAGAACGGACATCCTTCTTGTCTATTGAGTATTACAGAGGTTAATTTACTGCTGTTTCGTCTTGATATCAAATCACGTTCTTGCTCCAAGGACTTTATTTTGCTGAGCATTGCTCCTATTTTAGTCTCGTAACAAGTCTCCATCTCTTTGCAGCGAATACGGGAGGTTTCAATCACTCGAATCAGCCTTTCTTTCGACTCAATCTCCTGTGCCAGACTGACCATTTGACTGGAATCAGAAATGCCGTCCACAGTCCCATCTCTCTCAATCAACGTGTTATCTTCCTCTCTGCTCTCCATATCCTCACTTTGTCTAATAAATTAACTAATTGGCTTATTATTTACGTATCAGAACACATTCTTGTAGATTCCTCTCTTTGTCTGCGCACTGTTTGGATGAGTTGATTAATCTATTAATTCATTTAGACCACTCACATCAGTGTCGGGTGTTTTGTCATCATGTTTGAGTGACTCCAAATCAAATATTTTATTCCTTCACATTACTCAAATGAGATTACTTGAGTGACGAGTTCTCTTCTATTAGTTCTTTTATGATAATATCCGAACAACCCATGTCCTCCCCACCACACACTACACTCAAATCACACAACTCACCTGCCAAATATTCTTCCAGCCTATTTTTATCTGAATTGATCTGAATCTCTTCAAAACGGGAAATATGACGACTAATTTCTAGCTTCTGTTCACTTATTTGCTGGTGAAGCTGCGAATTCTCCATTTCTAGGTCAATCAGTCTCAGTCTCATCCCATCCGAATTCTACCAGTCCACCACAAGTCCAAATACCCCACAACTGGCCAACTCCTTCTGCAATTTCAATATTTGTGTCCGAAGAGTCATAATTTCCCGACTATTGAGATCTTGGTTGACTGTTGCCTTATTTTCTATATTCTTTGCTCTATTTGCATATTCGACTGTCCCAGTTGTCTCAATACAGTCACGGACAGAGGGGGAAACACACGCCAACATGACAGTCCGACTATTCCCCCCAAGCGAATCCTGCAATATTCGAGTCAGCTTTGAAGTCCGATAAGGCACAAATGTCCCTGTCTTCATTTTATCAGCCAAAGCTGAGATTACGTTGCCCAATGCAAACTAGAGTCCTCCAAACACACCAAACCAGTCCACAATTTATAGAAATCCCCTCCTTTGCCCTCTCTCCGGTCGCACCAGTCCTTTTTAGTCGTTCTGACCCAGCAAGATCCACAAAATTAAATTTAGATGTGAGAATCTCCTTGTGTGACTCACCCTGATCCAATCAGACTAATTAATCAACTTTTTCCAACTCAATGACTTTCTCTTGGTTAATTAAAATAGAAAATATTGCATGAGAACGAGAAGATTGGTTGTTCATGTTAGTACTTCCTGTCGTTCTCTGATCACAACCCATTCTGAGTTGGTTTGTCACTTGTTCCAAGTCAGTCACCACCTTCATGGTTGCCCCCACCAAATATATTCCTCCCTGGGAATCCTCGTGGATTTTTATTTGACTTTTATTCTACGATATGACCATTTTGGACTACTTTTGTGCCAATGTCCAACAAATCTCTGATTTCCTCGTTGTAAATCTGCCAATTTGAACTGACCTGACAAACCTCGACAAATTGGATGGACAGTTTGAATTCTGACTCAGAACGTGCTTTAATCCCCGAAAATAAATGAGAAAGAGCACGAGGAATTATCCCCACTTGGTCTTCCTTCAAATCCACGTTGAATGACGAGCCCATCGAGAAAGTCTTCCCAGAACCGGTCTAAAGTAGAAAGGAGTTATAAAACCTGTCCATATGCGAGGATTGTGGCATTGTAGCCTTCGAAGGACCTACAATTAGATAGGGAAATACCCTTCCACTAAATTGTGGGCGATTGAGGAATAGATTTGAGATTGGTTGGATTTGACCCCAAAAACGTGGTCGAAAGTGAAATATTTATTGCCTCCCAACAATATTTGGGAGGTCTCAGGTAGGACTTTAGTGTAGTAGGGATATTCCTCACATAACTCACTCCCGGTGAGAGGACGGACACTGGTGGTGATTGAAATTTATTTACCGAATGGCCACCTTAACTTTCGAATTCTCGTTCAATTTATTCATTTATTCTACTAATAATAAATATATATAAATGTATAAGATATGGAAAACACTACCACAACTTAAAACGACCGCTTGTTCATAATTTATTTATTATTTTATATAATTTATGAATATATATTTATTAATAAGTAAATAATATTTATTTAACCGATAAATTGGTTTTAATTAAACAGACATTTTTGAATATTAAAGTAGTTCTTCTAACTAATTCATCATTGCTTGGTTACTATAATTAATCAATATTTAACATTTATTTTTATAAAATGTAATTAAGATGTAGACGATTAGAATATTATAAATAATTTTAAATTAATACAAGTAATATATCACATTGTTACACAAATGGATGTGGTGTCATCAAATGTTGCGAATCCTGACAAACAACAACCGACCAAAGCTCATAAAGGTTATTTAAAAAGTTATAAAAAACATTAGGCCTTGACGAAGAAGACATCCGACTTTTAAAACTTTACGTATTTCACTAAAATATAACAAAACAGGAGATAAACACATACGACCAGCCAATAAAAGACTGCGACGATCAAATTCAGGAAAGCATCCAAAGAATCAACGAAATCTCCGGTTTTCCACCAAAAAATAACTCAAGGTGTCCGAGAAGCAGAAACCGGGTTGGCTCCTCCCCCTCTGTGGGATCTTTCTGGGGACAAACAAGTCCTTCGACGTACATTCCAGGACTAATTCTCCTTAGAAGAACAGCCATTGCAGGTGGCTCGTTGTTCCAAGATAATCGAGGGACCGAAGGACACTAAATATATAATTAATGTCAAACAATTTGCCAAATTTGTTGTCAGTTTGAGTCCACATGTTTCCCCTACGGACATTGAAGAAGGAATGAGAGTTGGGTGGGTTGTTTTAAATATAAATAAATAGGGTTGACCGCACTAAATACCAAATCCAGATCCCTCTGCCCCCCAAAATTGACCCCACTGTGACGATGATGGAGGTGGACGAAAAGCCGGACGTGACTTACAACGATGTGGGGGGTTGTAAAGAACAAATTGAAAGACTGAAGGAAGTGGTCGAAATGCCCTTATTGAATGTATGAATCACGTTTTGATGTGTAGCCTGATAAGTTTGTGACTCTTGGATTTGATCCTCCACGGGGGGTGTTGTTGTATGGTCCCCCAGGCACAGGGAAAACGTTGTGTGCCCGAGCTGTGGCCAACAGAACGGACGCCTGTTTTATAAGAGTGATTGGCTCGGAGTTGGTGCAGAAGTACGTGGGTGAGGGTGCGAGGATGATTCGGGAGATATTTGAGTTGGCCAGGACTAAAAAGGCCAGTATTGTGTTTTTTGATGAGATTGATGCTGTGGGAGGTTATTTTTTGTGAGGAGGTCAGGGGCGAGATTTGATGACGGTGTGGGTGGGGACAATGAAGTGCAGAGGACAATGTTGGAGCTTATTACTCAGCTGGATGGGTTTTCTCCACGTGGAAATGTGAAAGTGCTCATGGCAACCAATCGGCCGGATACTCTTGATCCGGCACTCGTCCGTCCAGGAAGACTCGACAGGAAAATTGAGTTTGGTTTGCCTGATTTGGAGGTGTTGGTTGAATTGGATTATTTGTAGGGAAGAAAGTTTATTTTTGAGATTCATTCCCGCACGATGAGTGTAGATCGGTCGATTCGTTTTGGACTGTTGGCGAGACTGTGTCCCAACAGCACAGGTGCGGAGATTAGGAGTGTTTGTACTGAGGCCGGGATGTACGCCATTCGGGCTCGTAGGAAGATGGCTACGGAAAAGGATTTTATCGAGGCCATTAATAAAGTTATCAAGTGCAATGCAAAGTTCAGTGCGACGCCTCAATATTTATCTTACAATAGTTTACATTAATTACTTTTTTTGTCATTTCATTTTTTGTTGTTTATTTTTTCTAATCTGAAGATTATAGTGATTTGACTTATAATTTGCTTTGAACAAGATAATTTGAAAATAAAAACACAAATTGAAAATCAATCGAGTTTTATTTATAATTGTCAGAAACCTGGAATGAAGTTAATGTTTCTATTTCTAGACTTTGTGGTTAACTTAGTTGAGAATCTGGACTCATTATTATTTTTATCATTCTACATAACTTCTTCGGACCCTCCTCAGAGAAGTCGGGATCACCTGATTATTTAGTTCTATGATTTTGGACGGTGATCTTGGCTATAATAATACATACTCTTCCGGGGTCCCCAGTTTTTGAAAATTATTTTTAGAGTCGAAATTTTTATCACTTGACTCCAAAACGAAATATACAACTGAATCTATTAGTGAGATCCTAATAGTCCGATAGATTTTTTAATAGGTCATTAAAATCAGAATCATAAAAAAAGATTATGGAGGATTTTGGCAGCGGTCTTACATATAAAAGAAACTAAACCGTCAAGTTGATCAAGTAGAAGAGTTCCTCTTGAGTTGAGGCATTGATTTTTAGCCAAATCGGGCTCTTTGTTCATATCACCACAGATAAAGACATTACTGAGGGAATGGAGGTTTTGTATTGAAGGGGTCCACCGTAGACAGGATGACCAGGAGGGATGTACATGTTGATCAGCCTTCTGGTTGGCGCCTGTAGAGACCGTTATAGCCGTCAGCTCAATTACAGGGTCGTTATCGATTAGTGTGTAAGCTTGTGATGTACAGTTAGAGAAAGGGATTGATTTCTGATAAGGGTTCAAAGGCCCCCGCCATTACGGAGTTCGGTCTGTCGACGGATGTATGAGTACCCGGGAAATCGGGCAGGCGGTTTTTGGGCGAGAGCTTCGTTTCCTGCACCAAAGCAATGTCCACGTCGTACTTCTCCATGAAGGAACAGAGTTCAGTGGTCTTGTGGGCGATCCCATTAATGTTTACTTGCAGGATACGAAGTAGGTTCTTCCTGGCGGGTCCAGGGTTTTGTTCGATGTCTCCGGAGAGGAGAAGGGCGTTGGGAGTGTAAAAGAGAGGCCTTGGGAGCAACGGCTTCGCGCCTGCTCTGCTGCCACCGACGTCACGGAAGGTATCCGATTCCGACAGGGGGGGGGTTGTGGGTCTTTTGGTAGTTAATTCCATGAGAAACTATCATTGCCACCACGAGAAGGTGACCCACATCGACAAACATCCGCTGCCCTGTTCTCCTCCTGTCCGCAGGAAATTGCTGTCCACTCCCCCGAGGTCCTTTGGGAGCAACCCGCGAAGGCGCTGTTGGTTCTGCTAGCCGCCGGTCTCATACCCTAATGTGAGACCGGGGTTATGCAACAACAACAACAATAAAAGAAAGCTCCGACACACAAAAAACGCTTTTTCACAAAAGTGATGATAATTGTGTGTTTTAAAATGTTCTGTATTAAACGAAATATTGCTCTTCTTAGGCAATAGTTGTTTTATGTTTCAAATCAACATAAAATTAAAGAAGCATTCTCTCCGCTGATTCCAGGCCTTTCCCAAATTCCTTTCTTGCATAAAATTGACGAATTTGGTATAAATATAATTATTTCGCATAATAAACAAAACAAAAACATTTAACAAAATCATAAATTATGAAAAACACATTTTTACACAAATCATTACAAAACCTTAATTTTAAATAACGAATTTTTATTCTCTTCAAAATTCCGAAAAAACTATATTTATTTATCTTCTCCCTTGTAAGAAACTTGATGACACACGGCGAATCTTCAAAAAGACGGCCTGCACACAGAAACTAATAACGACACCAAAGGTCTCAAAGTCCACTAAATAAGCCAAGTTTCTCTCAGTACCGAAACAGTAAATTGGTGTCCTCAACTACCATAACACCCTTATTCTTCAAATTAAATAAATGCACTGCCAAAAAGAATTTAAAGTTCGTCTCCGCCAACGTGACTATTTGTTGTAGCCTGAAAATTAATAAATATCCCACCATTTCCACTTCCATCCATTTTGACCCTCTCCAAAACTCTTTTGGTGGAGTAACAAACTAAACAGGGAAACTTAAAAGTGAAAATATGACTATACATTTCTAAAAAGCATTGTGGGACAGGCTCAGATGACGCCTTTACTGCATATATGAACACCATCATTATTCACATGAAGATAGCCTATAATTACAAGAAAACAACCTTTCTAAATATTCTACAATCTTAAAATTGATGAAGCAGGATGGGTTGGACATATTTGGGATGATGACTTAAAGAAGTTTGAGCAGCTTTTCCAATACCTGCAATAAAATAATTTGTTTTCATTAGAAAATAAAAATTGGTTTTATTTTTTATTATATGTCACAGTCCGAATAAAATACGCTAGAAATTTAAAAAATTAGTCTGACTATAGGCTCACAAAATTGGAATGGAATTTCTATTTTGAAAATGGAAAAACATATTTTTGAAAGAATGGGCTTAATTTGCGTTTTTTCTGTGAAGATGAAATCGAATTAAAGTGCGTTGAGGTGCAACAATAAAAGTTAGGCAGAACATTACACTTTGGGAGAGACCGGTTTTTTTCGAAATTAAGAAATCTCAATTATGGATTGAATAGTGAAGAAATTAAAAATTTCTAAGGTGATTTCGCTTTGTGCTTTCTGTCAAGTAATAACTCTTTTCAATAAATATTTTTAGTCGAAAAAATTATAGTATATGAAGCCTCCAATTACGCCAATCATTGCAAGGAGATGTAGAGACAGATACATTGCGGATTTAATTGACCTCAGAAGATATTCGACGATGAATGATGGCTGGGTGTGATATGTTACTAAAATAGATTTTGGTAATTGTAAATTCTTTTTCCAAATATGTAATGCTTGAAATGTCGGTGACCAAATCTTCTGCTGAAGAGATTTAAATTATGTCTGGAGTATTTCAAACTACTTAAATCTTATTTCTTTGTTGAAATCCGGTTTGATTTACTATTTAAATATTTTAAAAATTAATCAATCATGTAATGTTATTATATAATAATTGACTATATAATGAATGTAACTTGGTTTATAATAGACTAATACAAAAATATCTGATAATATTTCTCTCACAAGTAACATATTGATCAAAAAATAGTCAGCAAAAATAATAATACATTTACTTTTTTATTAGAAAAAGTGAGTAATAATCATTATTTTAATATAATCAAATTTCGAATTTTTATGAACAACTTTGTATTTACAGAAAATTATACCTTCCACTTTATCAACATCATTACTATTTTTTACTGCTTATTATGTCAGTTTTTCCAAAACAGCATCTTTTAAACAACAGAAACATTTCCAAACAAATCAACAATATGTCACAAGTAATATTACATTTGCTTCAAACACATCTAAAATAAACATTATTACATATATGATTCTTATTTACCATCGTTTATCTATCTCAGAATTTATCCTCTTGCTCAATGGCACGTGCTAAAAATTCATATGTCAAAAATAAAAAAATTGTCCTAATTTTTTGGTATATTGTCTACAATGATACAAAAAAAGAACACAAAAATAAGGTTTCATCTTTCCCTGTATATATTCCCTGTCCAAAAATCACCAAGTCCTCTCAAAAAATAAAAAAACAAATAAGAGCATAATAATCAAACAAATTAGACATTTTTATCACGATTTGTTTGCCAAATAAAGATCCTGCTCATATTGACTTCCAGAATAGTCTTCTGGTCCTGAATATAGTTGAGTCGATCATCTAACTTGCAAATCTGTCTGAGTGCTTCCTTATAATTTTTGTCTAAAAATGCTTCTGCCTCATCCAACTCATATTCCATCAATATATTCGCCTGCATCCTTTATAACACATTTATACTCCCAGCAGTAAATACACACTCGATACTGATTCTATTCGAGCCTTTGAATATTTTTAACGACAGAAACATTTCCAAATTTTATAATGATTAAACAACAAACAAATCAACAATATGTCACAAATAATTACTTATCTATCATCGTTTATCTATATTACAGAATTTATCTTCTTGCTCTCCAAAAATTCCGAAATCGGAATCGCCCTCTTATAGAGTCATTGACTCTTTCCACTTCTCTATGAAGTCATACGCCATTCCGTCGGCGATACTCTGATCCACAACAGCAACACACTCACCAAAATAACAAAACAGTACACACCAATTAAAGGCAAGAACAAGAACGGAAACACAGCTTTTGTCGTCAATGACAATATCTTTTAGTGACGACTCCTCTTTGAAAGGCTGAACCACCTAACTGGATAATCTAACGAAGATGAGTACAGCCATTTTGAAATCCGCCTGCCCCTTTTTTCCAGATGTCAATTTCGTCGTGAGCAACGACAATGCAGTCAAAGTTGACCTCTCTCCCGACAGAATCTTCAATTGTTTCCAGAAATCTGGGAAGCGCCTCTCAACTAGTCTGCAGGCCCGCTCTTACCGTGGACTTTCGATTTCACGGATTTCTCTCCTGATCTCCATCTGAAGCCGGCTAATCCAGCTCTTCATAGACGTATTTCCCATAGTCTGGACAGCCGGGCTTGAACTTAATTTTATTTAACACCCGGCACGGAATCTTGGGATGTGACTGACCCTGCACTGAGTTCTGTTTGAAAAAACAACATCGTAACAGGCACGAGACAACCCAATCATTTTACATGCTTTTGTCAAAATTCGTCTTCTTTTGATCCTAATCTTACTCGAACAGTCCAATCCAGCCACTCTCATCACAGCAGGAATCTACTCAATCAGACAACACAATACCATTCTATAAATTGCACAAACCACCACTCCAAAATTGAAGTAAATCAATGTGGAATGAAGCAAACCGAGACTTTCGAGCACAACAGGCGACTGAGGATGTCCCAACATTCCAAACGTTTTTTTTAAACAGACTTTATATCATTGAACCCTATAAAGCAGTTTAGCTGTTTTTGGTAATAAAAAAGTATTAGATTTTGGTTTTTCTATTTTTTCTTCAATCTTACGACACAAAAATAGTGAGTTGAGTCACATAAAAAATGTAATCCGAAACTAAACTTCATGGACGGGAAGCCGACGCGATCGAGAAATAATTAGAGCGTATTATCGCGAGGGATATCCGCTTGAAAAACCATCTTGATTCGCGGGCGTCGCCTGTGAGAGCAGAAATGCGGAAATAAGCTTTAAGTCAATAAAAAGAAAATGCTTAGTCAAAAAGAATAAACTCTTCAGCTATTCTTTTTCCATCGAGCAGAAAAATTCTCCTGATATTAAAATTGTGTTTAATTAGACTCCGGTACCTGAAGATATACCAAAAAGTTATTCATGTCGCTGGATTCTTTCCACAGAATCCAGTTAAGAAGAATCGGTAACATATTTTTTCCAGGAAGAGTATCAAATGAAAGTCTTTACAAGATGTGCAGTTCGCGGCCATAAGCATTGATGTGGGGAAAAGCGGGGAAGGGCCCTTTAAACACATTCTAAAAATGGATGAAAAAACACCTTGTAATATCTACTTCATAATAAAAGAGTTTACTGAATTCAGGGGAAGGTTTAAATATTAATCTAATAATTTGATTGTGTCCGAATCTGATATTTTCCAAGTAAAACAGTTGTCACAAGATCGCCTAGGTCAGGGGTCAGCAAATACTTTTGATGTTTTTTAGAAATTTAGAAAAATTGAAGAGTCACTTTTTACCACTCTTACAATTCGAAATTCTGTTTTACAGTCAAATCTCCCTAATTTACCACCTCTATGATTTGCCACTCTCTTTTTTACCAAAAAATTGAAATTCTGTTTTTCTTATGTTTTTTCTATTTTTACCACTTTTTTCATGTATAAATTCAAATGAATTCAATTTATTGTTGCTAGATATAAACATAAAGTTAAACAGGAAAATATTATTGATTTTTGACAATTGTTTAAGTCATAAAATTAGTTATCACAGTAAATTTATTGGAATATTATTCCATGTTGTGAACGAAATTGATTCCCAAAGACATGCTGAATTGTTATTTATTCGCAGATGAGACTTCCGATTCCTTGGGTGAAAAGGCAATCAGCTTTGTTCAGGAGATCTGGTCCCGGATTTGATAAAGATAATAGAGGCTGATTCTTTTTCTATTCCCCAATACAGAATTTTATTATATGGGTTGAATTGGAACACCACAGGGGGACTACCTATCTCCAGTTTTATTCATCATATACCTGGAGTCTACTGAAAGCTCTCAGAACTATTTCTGGAGAATTAATGCCAATTGAATTATATGATACAGACTTTGTGTCAGAAAAAGATCTTTAACTTGTTTATGAAAAAAATTCATAACGAATTTAAGAACTGGTCCCTGCACGTTAATGAAGAAGTTCGATTTGTCTGTTAATGTGGCGAGTGAGTTGTCGTACTCACCCATAATGCAGAAACAACAACCCATCAATGTCATATTCTACTCATTATTGGCATGCTTATGCTGTACACTGACGGCACAGGTTTGGGGGGTGGAGTGCATCTTCGTGCGATGGATCTGGTCGAGAATGTGTCTCCGGCAGTCGATAGAATTAAATTAGCATTTCGGACTTGTCCTTCAAGCTTAGGCCCATGCTTGGGTTTTTTATTTGGAAAATATTAGATTAGGGTTTATTTAAATGAAATTGACGATTGAATGTTAAATAATACTGTTCACAATAAAAGCAAAATTGTCGAATTTAGGATTCACAATTATATTACAAATAAAAAATGTATTGTCTTTTTTATTTGTGTTTTTGGATCTTTCTTTGATTTTTAATATGAAAGAATTAAAAATTGATTTATTTTGAAAATCCGGGTTTTAATGTTTAATTTAAATGTATTAGTAATTCATGTCGTTGTTTTGTATTGTTAATGTATTTCAAACAATTTTTCTAATACGTGAATTTTAGGTTGCTGATTAAAATGCACTAAATATTTTAGCGCATGTTTAAACAAGGCGAGTTTAATTTATATTACTTATTATGTCATTTTTGCAATTTATATTAAGTAAAAATTTCATTACTGATCGATCGAATCGAGGTTTTCTTTTGAAATTTCTATAAAATAAAAATAAATTGTTTAACTAAATCTCCAAAGAGGCTAATCCGATATTTGTTTTTATAATCTTTTTTTTATTAAATCGTTTATTCTCGAGAACACAAATGGTCACATCCATCCATAATTGTTCGATTTAATTCTTTTAATAGCCATTTTCTTATACACGTTTACATCCTGATTTTAACTAAGTCAAAATTAGTCAATTTAAATTTGATTAACTTTTTTGAAGTTTATTTACTGTCGGAACAAATTACTTGTTTTCTGACAAACATTTTATTTTTGATATCAAGTGAAAATTCAAATCACCGCCCACATAATTTTGGTTCTTATATTAAAATAAAAAAGCTCAAACATTATCTAGAAGAAATAGTTGATAAGATGCTAGCGCCTTATCAAAAGTAGCGTTAATGCCAGTTGTCAATGTAACACCACAGAAAGGTGGAATCTTCAATTATGATAAACAAATGAAATTCAGTCTCAAAAACCAAAAAAAGTGCAGATCCTGCAATACAGAAAAGTATCCAGGATGTAAATAATAAAAAACCAACTTACTTTTTGACAAACTCGAGAGAGACTCACCCCCAAAACCAGAACTAATCAGGATAATCTTTATAAATACCCTTCTCTCAGACAACGAGCACCAGCTGATTGGTTAACCAGCGTCATTAAGATGAATTTTTGAGTAATAAATAAACTAATCTTTCTGCAATTAGAAAAAACATATTCTGCCTAAATGAGTTCACAGTCTCAAAAATACCAATTTATAGTACAGAATCGAGAAAGTCCTAATAACTGTAACTCGTTAAAAAATAAGCCAATCAAGGATGGACTACTCTGAATAACGCGTTTAAGAACAAACCAAAAATACTGATAAAATCTAATTCCGTTAATAACTACCGACTTGTGTATCTTGTTTTTAATATTACTTAACCAATTTGATAATCAAAAGTCATTCGAAAACACTTAGTATAATTTTAATCATTACGAAGTTTTAAAATTCGGGTACATTTTCATCCAGACACGAGTTCACTCAAAACAACAAAAATCTTAAAAATAAATAAAATCGACTAGAAGCAATATGACATTAAAACTGTGAAAGTTTCTTTTTTAAGCCCGGGTTTTTATTTATGAGAACTATCAGGTCAAAAACCACAGAAAAGCAATTTTTACTTCATGGACCAACAGAGTAGGCAATCTTGGAGACTCTTGAAATAATTCAGCTTAGTGTTTGACTAATGAAATTATTATTATTATTAGCACTGTCATAGGAACATAATGTAATTTAAACTAATTAAGTTCCCACATGTGCCACATATGAGACTATCTTTTCGGTCATAATTTTCCATGATGTGCGGTTGTATGCTATACTCCTGAGAGTATCTAGGTCGTCTCCATTTTTCAGTTGTCTTTTAACGCGTTGTAGTTCTTTTGAGATTACAATAGGTAATGTATTTCGTGGGCGTCCTCGGGACGCAGATCTTTCGTCCTTTGCGTAATATGATTCCATTGCCCAGTTAGCATAAACATCCTGGTCGAGTCTTAGAATGTGGCCCAATAGGCGCCAACGTGCTTCGGTAATGTCCACACTGACGGGTCTGCTGTTGCAGATATTGTATAGGGTGGAGTTCTTGATTTTCTTTGGCCAGTTGATGCCAATAAGAATTCTTAACTGTCTTCTATGGAATGCATCAAGAGATTTTGATTCAGACTCAGATATTCCCCATGTTCCTCCGTTGTACAAAAGTATGGGTTTAATAAAAGCATTGTATAATTTGGCACGTAAGGCCGTTCCAACCTCGCGGTTTCGTAGCCAAGTGGTCCGCAGTTTGTTAAGTGCAACAGTCGATAGCATCTTTCTCCTCATAATGTCTTCACTATCTCCTAAAAGAGTTCCAACTTTTTTCGAGTTTCGCCATTTTTCGTCTGTTCTATTTGCCTCCCGGTTGATTGTTACATATTCGGTTTTTTCTATGTTCACTTTTAAGAACCATTTTTCCAGTGCCTGGGGAGCAATGTTCAGCAGTTCTTCGAGTGTCGACTTATCATGAGACAAAAAGTCTACATCGTCGGCATATATCACTTCAGTTATTGAAGTAGTCTTCACTAGTTTTCTCAGATCTCTTAGTGCCGCTTCAAGATAGACAATGAATAGTACAGGTGATATTGAATCACCTTGGGGCGTTCCAATGCTTGTTTTGAAAGATCTTGATTGTACGGGTCCGATCTTCACCGTTAACTCGGTGTCTATAAGTAGTGCTCGAACCATTCTGATCGAGTCATTGTCAAGAATAGTTTTGAGGATCTCCATTAGCTTGTCTCTGCGGATTGTATCAAATGCCCTGCTCATATCAATGCCCATATTGTGGTCGCCATTTTAAATTTCTGAGATATGGCACAGATCCATCTATGTCCCCATACTACATCTGCAGTTGATCGCCCAGGCCTGAATCCACTTTGGCTAGCCGACAGATATTCATTAACAGGGTCCTTAATACGTTCCAGTGTTACGAGCGAGAAGATTTTCCTTATTGTGTTCAAGAGTATGATTGGGCGAATGTTGTTAAGAGGACCTTGCGGCTTGTTGGGTTTTTGGAGAGGAATTAGCGTTCCTTTCCCAATAGGCGGTATGGTATTTCCATGGAACATCTCGTTCAGGAGATTTGTGATTATAGTTGAGATCTCCATTGGGGAGTACTTTATCAATTCACCGTTGACTAATGAAAGAAGAGATAAAAACAATTTTTTTTCTTTTTCAAAGCAAATAACTAAAATTAAATTTTTGTGAATATTTTTTAATCAAATATTTAAAATAAAATTCCCTTATTCTTGTTGTGGTATGGAAAATTCAACAGAAGATTGTCTAAACAATTGTTTGGAGTCTGACCAGTCAAACAAAACCTCAGACAGCCAGACTAACCTCAAAATCACATCATTCAACTACAAATCACCCCTCAGTCGGGAAGATAGGCAATTAATAATATCACATTTTAGTACTCGACATATTCTTGTAGACACACAAAACGACGGTTTATTTAATAAGATAATCTTTTAGACACAAACCTGATCCAAGTATGAGGGCATTAAGCATTTCTGTAGTCCCCAAAGCCCCTCTCCAGCTCAATATTCCGGGATTTTGACCCTCTCCACATTCCTACTCCAGAAAATGGCGATCCTTTTATAGCTTCCAGCACAAACCTCAATTCGATAGAATTTCCCGCCATTTCTGACTTCCCGGAGCAGTCTCCTGAGGTGAATGTCCCTAAAAGGACTCTGGCAGACCAGCTTTTAGCACTGTATAAATCAACGACCCTTGAAATTATGGGTTTGGAGTTTTTTTGCCAAAAAATAGACAAATATGAGTCGGAGGTTGCGAAATGGCGAGAATCTGAGCTCAATTTGAAGAAAAACGTGGAATGTATGAAGAATGACTACACGGCACTGGAAGCCTCATTTCATAACCTCCACGACCGATTTGAGAAGGCTCGTGGTCTCCTGGTAGAGTCTGAGCAAGTTTGGGAGAGGGGTCTATTCGATAGGCTCGGTCAGAACTGGAGTCGACGAATGGCTTGTTGAACAAAGAAGTAGAAAAACTGACAGAAAAATATAATTTGTTGTTGGAGAAGGCGCAGAATAAGCTTGAGGAGTTAGGATGGGTGTATTATGGTTGTAGGGCTAATTCGGCTATTTGTGAAATGGGCAATCAACATAGCACTGATGTGGCTGCTGTCGAGGAAAATTATCGCAAGATTGAGATGAAGAATGCCTATTTGGTGAGTTGTCTCAATGCCAAGGTTTTCTGATTTTCAAATCTCAGGAAGCCGAGTTGGCCCAAATAAAGACAATTTTTAACCAATATATGACCTAAGTTCATTCTGTTTTAAATGCTTTTCTATAATTCGTTCATGTATCTTTAATGGAGAGTGGATAGCTTTTAAATACCCAAAGATTTAGTAAAGAGTCGCGGATTTGATAATGAAATTACACAAAGAACAAAAAACTATATCAGAAGAGGGTTAGAACAAGTTTAATATTAGTAAAATTAAAAAATGTAATTATTCGGTGTCGATCATGAATTTATCATTAATGTTAATTAATTATCATATTTAACGGCTGTTTAAAATGATTGAATATCTGAAATAAATTTTTCATTATGAATGATAAAAAGAGAATAATTATTAATCTAACTAATTTTTTTGATTTTTGCTTTGATAAAATAGTTTGACTTGAATAAGACACAATTTCAATGGATAACTCTCAAATGCGTATTTAGTTGACTAAAAACACAATTTCATTTCAGTATCTTGCTACTAATGGGAGAGTGGATAGTTTTTAAATGCCCATTCAGTTCACTTGAATGAGACAAAATTTGTCTATTTTGTTGACCAAAATGATACACAATTTCATTCAACTATCTTACTACTAATGGAAGAGGATAGCTCTCAATAAATGCCCATTTAGTTGACTAGAATAGCACACAAGTTGCCTATTTAGTTGACTTGAATGAGACACGATTTCATTTAAGTATTTTACTACTAATGGGAGAGGAGAGCTCTCAATAAATGCTTATATAGCTGACTTGATTGAGACACAATTTTATTCAACTATCTTGCTTTTCTATAATTCGTTATTCGTTCATGTATCTTTAATGGAGAGTGGATAGCTCTCAATAAATGCCTATTCAGTTCACGTGAATGAGACAAAATTTTGTCTATTCAGTTCACTTCGGACTCTCCTTCCTACTCTCGATTAGTCACAACTAATGGGAGAGGATATCTCTTATGCCTATTTAATTGACTAGAATGAGACACAATTTGTTTATTTTGTTACCGAATATACAAAAACTAATAAGGACGGTCATTGAACTCTCCCAGGTTGCTTTGATGACTGTCATCTACAACATTATAAACAATCCAAACAATAATCCCCACGAAACTGGCCATAGTTCATTCCATCTATCATATAAACACAAATAAATACACGAAGGACCAGAAAAGCGAGAACCAGATGGCCGACTGTAAACAGGAACCGGCCTCCGAGGAACCTCGAGTGGCTCAGTCCCCTCCAAACCAGGTATTTTCCCCACATATTTACAATTTTGCATATCACTGAGAATAGTCAGCACATCTGACTCTCCTTCCTCCTCTCGATTAGTCCCTCCATTGGCCACAAACTCAAGCTGAGATTGATCCCCAGGCTGATAACGCGTCCAGAACTTAATAGAATGGTCATTCGACCCAGAAACAAGCAAATGGCCAAGAGGATGCCACGACAGTGACCACACAGTACTGTCATGGGCGTCCTGCACCACCCCAATCTCCTTCTCAGTCCCCACCGACCAGTAGAAAATAGACCCATCATTCCCCCCACTCGCAAATACATCCCCATAAAGCGGATGCCACTCCAATACTACAACTCCCCCAATAAGGGTACCACTCACTTCCTTCTTGTGCCCCACAAATGACTGAATTGGCACACTCAGCTTCCTCGTATCAAATAATTTGATCGTCCTGTCCTCCGATCCCGACAGTAGTCGATTCCCGTCCACACTCCACCGGACATGAGTCACCCCTGCCTTATGCACGTGACTAAACCCTCCTATATATATTTCTACAGTGTCCTCAGACTAGTCTCAGTCCGGGGGTCCCAAAACTTGATTGGACGTTGGGAATCCCTACTTCCGGAGACGAGGAGCCCCATTTGAGGGTGCCAATCCACGGAGGACACATCCGCTCCGTGTTCTACACTCCCCATACCACGGAATACCACGGAATATCCTCTCTTCTCGACAGGATATGAAATCCCAGACCCTCACTGTCCCATCGTTGGAGGAGGAGGCGAATTTGACGTCGTTGGGGGAGAAGGACAGTGATCTGACTGACTCCTTGTGGGCCTGGAACATTTTTACGTTGTTCATGTTGGGCTGCCAGTATTTAAGGAAGCCCAGACTGTCCCCCGAGACCAGCCAGTTGTCGTTGTGACTCCACGCCATTGCCTGAATTGCCTCATCGTGGGCCTACTGCTTTAAAATATCACCAACTTGCAAAATTGTCTCGAAATTGAAAACCAGGCCATTCCAGAGGGTGAATTCTCCACTGGCCGAGCCTGTGGTCAATCTCCGGCCATCGGGAGTCCACTAGTCATATTTAGCCCACTGACCATGACAGTGTAGATTGGACACCTCTTCTTGTTGGTGGCTTGTTTGACAAATCGAGTGCACGTGACTGAGACTGCACTGGATAGAGAAGGGCAGGGCTTTCTTGTCTGGTTGTTTTATTTGTTTTTATTACTTGGAAGGCGTATAATTCGTTTGGTTGAATGCACTGCTTTCTTCGGCCTGGGAATTTTGAGATGTGTCTGTTTTGTACATAGTAGAGGGCAGAGGAGTTATAGTCGATTGTTTTACGGTATAATGACTTTCTTAAACGTTTTCCGTCGAAGGTCAGTTTTACGTTTGGCCGGGAAATGGAATCTTCTGTTATCATTTTTTTGTTGTACCACTACGATTAATAAAATTGTTTTATTTATTTTTAATATATTTTATTATTTGTTGTAATATAATATTTACTTTTTACTAATACTTATAAAATTAAATTAACACTTTATTAAAATTTAAAATAAACAATTTTTCTTTATTTTAATGTAGTTATTTTTTACAATAAATAATATAAAGTTAAAAAATTTATATAAAAATTAAACAACTAAAATAAAATAAATATATCAATATTCATCAGATGATTCTTGTGGTGCCATCTATTATAGTCACAAAACAAGCTCACTCGAATACAACTGGGACGACCCTGAGACCTGATATACAAACTATCAACATGTGATGACTGTCCCCACCCAGTCCCATCAACATCTCTGTGTCCTGCATGATACACAGTCCCCGGAACAATCCTCCCAACTTCAACAAAGTCAACAGACTTGACTGACTTAACCATTCTCACAAGCTTGGAGGGAAAATTCCCGACTTGCAAAGTTCTGAGATTCTGCCCCCTCCACTCATAGTCATCCCTCCAATCAATCACAGCAATACAGTCACGTGCTGTCACCTTCAGCCCCCTCTCCCACCTGTCCTTTGCCTCAACCACTGGAATACACATCTACACTCAATATACCACTCATTACATCATTTAGTTGTAGAATTAATGATATAAATGAAGGTCTCTTCCTTGAGACCCAAATCCGCTTAAGGATGCCTTCTAAGGGGAAAGGACAGGTGTCGTTCTTAGGGAGTGTCTTCTCTTTGTGTGCCACCAACAATTCTTGGGGACTGAAGCCTTCCCAGGGGGGTGTTTTATGTGCAAATATTTCCCAAACAGTCACTCCAAATGACCACACGTCACCATCTTTGGTTATTCTAGAACATTCTAGAAGTTCTGGGGCTCGCCAGGCTGGGTTGTTGAGAGAGAAGTCACATGGGAGGTAATAATCGGTTATTTTGACCACATTTACTGGAGAAAGAAGGACTTGGCTGGCAGAGAGAGAGCCATGGATAATATTATTGATATGTAGAAAGGCCATTCCACTGGCTATTTGTCTTGAAAAGTGTAGGAGTCTGTTTATTGGGGGGAGAATAGGCTGATCATTCAGAAATTCTCTAAGGGTCCCCCCTTGGATAAATGTGGTGATTATGAGGAGTGGGGATTCGACTGTTAGGCCTATTAACTGGACTAAATTGGCATGTTCCAGACTAATGAACATATTTCTGTCCAGTTTTGAGGGTTTTGTGTCAATAGATTTGACTGCCACTCTCATTCCGGCCATAAATCCTTCATGGACAGTCGTGCTCTGTCCACTGCCGATGAGGCGTGTGTATGTTATGTCCTCATGTGGCACACAAATGACGGAATCAGCAGATGTGGATTGGTTTATTGCTTTTATTAATATTCGTGCAGAATTCTTGTTTATTCCCACTGATTTGATGAGTTTAATACTCAGTTGAGAATGTCTATTGGTATAAGAGGGTGGGTGTACTCGGAGATTTTACTTTTGAGAGGATAGTAGTGGTGGAGGAGGCCTAATTTGGCCATTGTGTATTTTAGAGTAGATTTGTCAACTGATGACATCAAGGCACTGATTAGATACCACAAAATAGTGTATTTTTTTCGGATTAAGTTTTATTTTATTCTAAATATTGAACAATTTTTTAATTTATTTTTATTTTTAAATAATTTGTTTTTTTGTGATTACACTTTGTAAATAAATTATAATTTATAACTCACGTGCTGGCTATTTTCATTAAGTCACAGGAAAAACCATTTTTTAATCTACAGTTGAAACTTTCTTAATTTTATTCTGAGAATATTTTTTAGTTTATAAAAAAAATATTTATGATGTTTATGAAAACCCAGAAAATTGATATTAGTATATTTTAATGGTTAATAGGGTGTTCTGTTATTATAGTTGTCGGGAATGGAAAAGTGACAAAGTCCTGGTCCTCTGCGGCATTTGTCCTTGTATGACATTCTGTGTTGTTGTACTTTCTATTTAAATTCAAAAAATAGCAAAACCTCATAAAATTCGTTCATTTCGGCCATTTTTTTGGGGGACGAATTTAAAAAGTCGAAATAATTTTTAGGGAAATTAGCTTTTCGAGTGTTTTGTCGTGCTTCCCAAACAAGGTTGGGTCTGTTTGTGAAATACGTGGGAATCGACCCTCCTTTAATACTCCCAGACTCCTCCACGCATTTGAGACGATTATAAATAAAATAATCCGCACTTATATTCCCAAATGTATCCCCAAAACGATACTTTGTTGTCGGCACGTGTCCTAGGTAGCTGCCATGGCTTAGTTAGTTCACATTTACCCCGGCATTTGACTTGGAATGCAGTAAGTGGATTTATAAGTCGTTTCAGCGTTCTTCTTTGCCTCGCACATTATTTACTTATGTTTCCATGGGTATTCCGATTTATGAAAATAGTCCATTTTTATTAATTTGATAAAAATAAGCTTTTTTATTAAACAGGTTTGGAAAAAATTGTGTGAAATATCACAAAACTGGAAAGCCTAAACTTTCAATATGGCCGGAATATTTTAACTTCTTGTCTCAAGGAACTGGAAACCTTCAAAAATAATGCACGAATGTGTCTGGCTGTTTAGAGAAAGAAAAGAAGCTCCAAATTTCAGCTCTCAACCAACAAAGGAACTGTAATATCGTACTCGGGGGAACAGGCGAAGCTTATAGCGGATTTATTTTAACAACACTGAGCCAATTTTGTTTTGCTCTGGCTCACTGCGATTCCTGAGGAATATAATCACTTGCCGGAGTTTACAAAGGCAGTTAGCAGGCTTAAAAACAATCGACGACATCAATGCGAAGCTTCTGAAATACGGACCATTTTAGACCTAATTTCTATAAAATCTTATTCCTTGTCTAAATATAGAAATTTGGAACATTAAGAATATACTCAACGATATGTTTGTCACAAACGACTTACTCCTGCTTGGCTCTGGGGTCCTAATTCCTATTTAAAAGTCGGACAAGTCCGTTGGCCCAGTAGAAAACCTCTGCCCAGTCATTCTGCTGAACTGCCTCAGGAAGATTCTCTCATTGATTGTGCTGGATTGAATCAAGGACAGATTTTTGTCTCCAAATCACAATGGTTTAAAGAAGGACGTTCAACTGCAGACGTCTGTGGAGTCACCGATGGCGGTTCACAACACACCAAAGATATAAAAAGGCATCAATATGTCAAAAGCGTTGACTCCATCCGTCGAGATTTACTCATGAAGAGTTTAAACGAAGATGACATCAAAATGATAAGAGTATTACTAACAAAGACGAAACTTGCTGTTCGTCTTGGAACAACATCGTCCAGACCTTTCCTGACAAATGTGGGAACCTCTCAAGGCGACTTTCTCTTGCCTCTGCTGTTTGTGATCTACTTCAAGGCTGCCTTGCGAGATTTGAGAAGTCTATATGGTGCAAATCACCAAACTAATTTACGCTGATGACTTTGTGTCGACCGACTATTGGTGATTGCACCTGGAAAATGGTTTCTAATTATGAACAAAACCGATGTCACCTTCGAATAGCCAGCTTATGGAGACTGTCGAAAAAGCTTGGCTCACTGCTTGGAGACCGGGAGAACATAATGCGCAGAAGAACTCTGGACGCTGCTGGTATAAAAACCGTCATAAAAAACTGGCTAAGAAATTGACCTCTCACTACGCTCAGAATCTACAATGCCTTTGTAAAACCCGTCTTAATGTATAATTCATCTACATGGGGCATTTCTGATACCGAACTAAGGAACAAACTGACGGCTGTTCTGCAACATGAAAAACCCTAAACAATTGCGATGATCTGGACGAACTCTGCAGACAGGCCCAAATCCGCAGAAAGCGGAAAACGGTGGTTAAGCAGGTCGTATCATATGTGGCACGTGAATATGACTTATTCTGTTCTTGTTCCTATGGGAAGTGCTATAACAACAATGGCACGTGCTAAAAATTCATATGTCAAAAATAAAAAAATTGTCCTAATTTGTTGGTATATGGTATACAATGATACAAAAAAAGAACAAAACACAAAAATAAGATTCTATCTCTCCCCCTTATATCTCCTGTCCAAAAATCACCAAGTCCTCTCAAAAAATAAAAAACAAATAAGAGCATAATAATCAAACAAACAAATTAGACATTTTTATCACGATTTGATTGCCAAATAAAGATCCTGCTCATATTGACTTCCAGAATAGTCTTCTGGTCCTGAATATAGTTGAGCCGCTCATCCAACTTGGCAATCTGTCTGAGTGCTTCCTTATAGTTCTTGTCTAAAAATGCTTCTGCCTCATCCAACTCATATTCCATCATTATATTCGCCTGCATCCTTTATAACACATTTATACTCCCAGCAGTAAATACACACTCGATACTGAGCTTATTCGAGCCTTCGAATAGACCTGACTACAAAGCAGATAACTGCACGTGAGATCCTCGTCTCCACTCAGCGTCTTTAGGTGTCTTACTGAGTCCAAGGAAGCCGTAAAGTCGGGGATTTGTTTCAGGTAACTTGATATTGAGAATCAATGATTTAAACCGAGATTTGCTTAGAGAAAAGTTTGATTCGATGTATCTGAATTTCCTGTGTAGATCTTGGAATCGTTCGAGTGCTCCTTGTGCGTCCCCTTTATTGAGTTCCATGAAGGAATCTACGTCTTCCTGGAATAAATTTGGAAATTTATTTTTTATACCACAAATTCGGCTTTTATAAAATGATCAAAATTGTCTGGATTTTTGCTGATAGTTCCATTACCGTTTTCTGACATTATTTCGAACAACTACGCACAACAACTGAAACTCAGGTTTTTAATTATGTATTTAAAAATATTAAAGATAATAAAAAACTTCAAATATTAACCATAGAAAAAAAAATAGAAAAATTATTCTGATTCTTATTGTTTTTAATATCTACTTCACCCCCCACAGTAAGCCATCACTACAAACTTGCTACAAAGCCTCTGGGAATCAGTTCTATTAGAATTTAGTATTAATCGGGCTCATAATGACAGAGTTGTTAACTTTTCTTATTAGCAGTGCTTACTGACTTTGTCCCAATATAATACTTGATATGTGGTTTAGAAATTTGATCAAATAATTTTTTGTGTCTTTTTGGAATATTTAAATGTTTCTTTTTTGGGTGAATTCGAGAATTTCCCTGAGAAATTTGTATTTTTATTTAAAAAATGGCGGATTCGAGAGAGTTTATTGCATTCAAATATTTCATTTTTTGTTTTAGTTAATAAAAAACGCCAAAGAATTATTTAACCCTCATAATTTCTATTTATGGACAATGAATAAGATTTTATGGAAATTTGGTCTAAAAATGAATTGTACATAGAAAAATAAAACAAAATTGTAGTAAAACCGTTAGTAAAATCGTATAAAATAAAATAGTTTTGCTAAGCCTAGTATTGCATAGCACATTAGTGGTGAGTGTGATCCATTTGAAACTACAGAAATATTATTAAAAAAAAACTTTTCCAGAGTTATGTCGACGTTGTGGGTCATATCTTGATTGGTAAATTGAATAATCGGTTGTTTCTTGATTATTTTGTAAGGAATTTCGATAGTAGTCAAAACTGGATGCCAGCTGTATTCCGTTCTCAGGGTTGATTTGAGGAATAAAATTCGACATTTGCTGATATTGGACAAACGCGTTTGGATTGTGAGGGAATTGTCCGTTTTGGAAACTAGTTCCAAAGTTGGAATATGCTTGATAGTTAAATGGATTTTGTTGAGAGTACAAATCAGTCAATGGGGGTCTCGTAAAGTTGCCATTTTCAGGGAAATAATTTTCACTGATATTCATGCTATGACTGGATATAGGATGTGACACAACTTGATGTGTCATGTCCATAGGAATAAAATGATGGTCCTTTTTTGCCAGATTTTTGTTTTTTCTACGTGGTCTGTATTTATAGTCCGGGTAGTCTCGCATGTGGATAGTTCGAAGTCTTCTGGACTCTTCGACGAAAGGTTTTTTGTCTTCCTCGGATAACATCTTCCAATTATTTCCCAATCTTTTTGAAATTTCAGAATTATGCATTTTTGGATTTTCCGAAGACATTTTTTTACGTTGGACTCTCGACCAGACCATAAAAGAATTCATTGGTCTCTTGATTCTATTTTTTCCATTCGAAATTGGAGCACTTTCAACGTTCTGGTCTTGCTGGTAGTTAACAATCGAAGTTGATTGAGGATTGTTTTCAAATTTATCGGAGATTGAATTGTATTCCATTTGTGGAGCGGAGTACACTTTTTCCAAGTTATTAGAAACATTGAATTTGTAATGAGAATTATAATTTTCGTGGTATTTCTTTGATAATAAATTACCCGTTGAATCATTCTGATTGTATTCCAATTGTTGAATAGACATCAATTTATGCTGTTCCATTTACTCTATAAATTATTATGAAAATAATAAGACCAACAAAATCTCCACACTCAAACTTTGTTTGCGAAACAATGACCATTTGTTCTCTTGAATAGTCGAAATAACGCGTTTATACGCCGCCCTGACGACGCGTATTTTATTTTTCAACAAAATATGTCTTTAAACATTCAACCGTAAAATTAAAGCTCATCCCCTTTTTTAAAATATCTCAACATCAAATATTCGGGGAATTTTTAATGTTTTTCTACACGTAAAATAATTTTTTGGGTTAAATTGGTTTTAAGTGCGGTATTGAAATATGCACTTGTGGGAACAAAAGGGAGCCATAAATATTGGATTTTAGGCAATAAATCACAGCTGAATAGAAAAACTCTTTGTTATTGAGGTTTTATTAATGGGATGACGGAAAGTGGAAACAATAGGCTGACCCAATTCAAAATCTGAATTACTTTCGTATCCAAGGCATTAAAGAATTGAAGTAAATATGCCAACAATGCAAGTATTAAGCCACAAATCGACATTCGCTTATTGACGATTAAAGATGGTAGATGATAGGAAACGCTATATAATTATTAGAAATATTGAACAAGGAATAGACTGAAGACAATATCATTTATCAATTGCTGGAACATCAATCAAACCGCTTTGATTTGTGCACGTGCAAATACCCATTTTATATCCTAAAAAATATTTATTTTACCAAAAATACATTCATTTTTGATTATATAAAAATTGAGTCAATCATATTATATCACAATAATATTAACTCATATGGTCTTAATTAAAACTTTTAATTCTTTCTTCAATAAGTAGATGTATTATATCTTTCTTTAAAAATGATTGGTCTTCCTCACTTTGAATTAAACTATTACTTTATAGTAACTGGCAATGGAGTGTATTTTGTCGGGGAATTGTTTTTTATAGTTGAAACACAATGGACTTCCAATTAAAATTGGCCAATTGTAAAAATATAATAAGGTAATTCATTTATTTCTCAATAGACGTGAATATTGCTGTCATAAAATCATTTTATGAAAAACAATAATTACAAGAATAAGAGAATATTGGTTTTTCTATTATTTTACGTACATTAATTACGAAATTTTCTTTTTGATTTCCCAAAAATAATTTGAGTCTCACTTTCAATATTTAAAATCATAAATTATATTTTTTCAGTTATTTTGCCTTTTTCAAACTAGTTTCAATTATCAGGATTATTTTCTAGATTATAAAATTTATGTCAATATCCAAAGCTTTCATCAATCATAATCCGATTTATAAAAGTCGTCAACATAAACCAATAATGAATGAAAATGTAGAAAAACAAATTCCATTTAATAATTGTGGATTCTTATGTCATTATGACGATCAAGATTTTCTACCAAAGCCATCATATTGCACGTGGCATCTCTTTTGGAAGCCGATCTTATTTCTGATGTCATTTATAAAGTCAGAAGTTAGTAGTTGTCAAGTCCTGTTTTTGCCTTTACAGCAGATTACTTCTGAGTTTCCAATGGCAGGATAAATGACAAATGAGAAAACATGTCCGTGCACGTTGAATTTAACTTTTTACTGAAATTTTGATTGTCGTTCACATTTTCTTATTTTTAGGACTAAAGAATTTGAAATTGACACGAAAGAGTTAAAATATAAAAACCAACCTCATTGTTGTAAAATTTAAGAATCCCATACTTTCCTGAAACATTTGTTTATTTAAAAATATCCCAAAAGATATGACTGATTTTACCATTGGTGTATACTGTTTGCGGTATCTAAAATACATTGTTTGTGGTATCTAAAAATAGAAGTGATTGATCGCTGCATTTTTAGGGTTAGGGTCTCCTCGGTGTATCGGGAAAAGTTCTTTTAAAATACCCTGAAAAGATGTGGGATACATCCATATTTATGGTAAGGAATTTGTTACAAAATAAAAAAAGTTATCCAAATGTACAATTTGGTTAGCTGGCTTTTTCAGAAAATATCGGTCACTGTGCTTTGCGGAAACTGCTACTCAATACGGCGGCACTAAGCTGACTTTTAGGCTCAGATGTATTAACAACACAAAAATATAAGACCACCGGTGACATTAATTAGGGAAATGAATTATTCGATTGACTAAATTTTATTTATCAGCATATAACATGATCTAAAATTTCCGTTTCTAACTATCAGTGTCATATAGATGATCACATCTTCTAACAGTAAAATGAGGTGTTCGGATAGGACAGTAAAATGAGCAAAGTTGTTGAGTTCAAAAATCAAAAAAAAGACACTCCGAAGCAGTAGCAAAAGCTTTTTGTTTGAATTTCAATTGGTCATAAAAATATAAATGTCTTTTTAGAAGTATCTCACAGAACATAACATCCAACGTGATTTCCAACGTTTTATTTCTTATTTCCTTTTTCTTTTTATAGGCTAGTCCTTATGGTGGAAACCTTAAATGTCTATTTATTTAAAAAATGAAATTCTTTGATGTTAGAATATTAAACTAAATTATTTTTTGAATAATTAAATTTTTTAATTAATTTTATTATTCTATTTTGTGATGGGGATCCTGTATCACCAAAAAATAGAAAGGCAAAAGACATTTCTGCTGACACTAATTCTGATCTCAATATGTGTCTTATCGTTCATAACAAGACTCCACTCCGTCATAAAATTCGAAAGCATAATCCACGAATTCGACCCCTGGTTTAACTATCGTGCCACCAAAATGATGGTCGAGAACTCATTTTATGACTTTATAAACTGGTTTGACGAGTCAGCCTGGTATCCCCTCGGAAGAGACGTCGGCGGAACAGTCTACCCAGGCATAATGAGTACATCCGGCCTCCTCCATTGGGCACTCCACTCCCTCAGCCTCCCAGTCCACATCCGTGAAGTCTGTGTATTCCTTCCTGCCTTCTACAGTGGTCTAATGGCCATCACAGCCTATTTATTTGCCTCAGAAGTGTGGAATAAATCAGCCGGGTTGATCTCCGCCTTCATAATGAGCATAAGTAGTCCCCTTCCACTCATTTCCAGTCCCCGGATATGTCTCCCGATCAGTTGCAGGGAGTTATGACTATGAATGTATTTCAATATTTATAATCATGTTTACTCTGTATCTGTGGGCCAGGACTGTCAAGTCTGGGAGTCTCCTTTGGGCAGTTTTTACTGCTTTTTTCTACTTATATGCAGTTGGTGGAGGTTTATTGACTTGTAGGTGGCTTCCTGGGGAGGATATATTTATGTAATCAACGTCATCCCTCTCCATGTATTCATACTTGTTATATCTGGTCGATATACTAGTAAATTGTTTTGTGGTTTGGTTTATACATGTTTTATTATCAGCTTATACTACTTTTTATATTCTTGGCCTACTTATGTCTATGCAGATACCTTTTGTGGGATTCCTTCCGCTCACAACCAGCGAACATATGTCTTCTCTCAGTAATATTCGTATAATATGTCAGTGGTGTTTCTACTGCTCTGTTTGGTCGGACTTTTTAAGCATTTGGGATCACTAAGTGACTCTCGTTGGGCAGCCAAGGTGGTTTTGTTGTGTTTGGGTGTGTTTGGCCTCGTTAGTGTGTTGATGGTGGGCGTCCTTACTTATTTGGGTAGTCTTTTTGGGGGTTATTAGTGAAGGGGTTATTTCCCCTTGGACTGGCCGTCTTTATTCGTTGTTTGACACTTCCTATGCGGCCATCAACATTCCAATCATTTCTTCTGTCGCTGAACATCAGATTTCTATTTGGACGAGATATTTTATTGACTTGCATTTTATTCCGACTGTTTTTCCGATTGGAATTTGGCTGGCTTTTTCTCGTTTGAGTGATCAAATGATTCTGGTTCTCACTCTGGCTGTCACTTCTGCTTATTTTTCTGGGATGATGGTCAGACTGGTGATTATTCTGACCCCAATTTCCGCGATTGTGTCATCCTTTGCCTTGGAGTCCGTTTTCCGTAGAATTTCTCGATCCCACCGAACTGAGAAAAATTCATTTTTTTCATTCTCGATGGCCACAACTTCACTTTTTGCCGCGATTGCGTTATTTGTTGTGCACAGCACGTGGATTACTGCCGTGATGTATTCGGGGACTTCGATCGTGCTGGAAGGAAGCGGACAGGACGGGTACTGGTCAGTCAACTATTGGCAGAGCCCACCACATTATCGACGACTACAGAGAGGCCTACTACTGGCTGGGAAGGAACACCCCAAAGGACTCCAAGATCATGTCCTGGTGGGATTACGGATACCAAATAACGGGGTTTTCTAACAGAACCACCATAGTGGATAATAATACGTGGAATAATACTCATATTGCCACTGTACTGTTCTCCTAATCAAATTAGGTGGGCAAAGCTATGGCCTCCAATGAGTCACGGGCTGCCGAAATAGCTCGGGAATTGGACGTGGATTATGTTCTGGTGGTGTTTGGGGGATATTTGGGGTATGACTCGGACGATATCGCCAAGTTTCTGTGGATGGTCCGAATATCCGAAGGGGAGTACCCTAACGAGATCCACGTGCCCAATTGCCCGATATTTTAGGAAAATGAGTATTTTGACTCGGAGGGGAACTATAACATTGGAAAGGGCGTTTCTGAGAGGATGAAGTCTTCTTTGATGTTCCGACTTTGTTACTACCGTTTTCATAACAAGCTGGTAGTATTATACATATATTAAAGACTAATGGATATGACAAGTCGAGGAGACAGATGGTTGGGCATGTAGTCAATGAGTTGACTCACATGGAGGAGGCATTTACGAGCGAGAATTGGATTGTGAGGATATATAAAGTTAAGGATCTGCCTTTTCGTGTCAGACTTACATATAAGCCGACATTTCCAATAAGTCTGCCAATGTCTAGAAAAGTAGATTTGTGTGGTTGTAATGTGTAGAATTCGAGGACCACTAAGGGGTCCATTTATGGAAGAGGGTGATTGTCTGGTTTTTTGACTTTATTTTTGGTTTAAACTAAAGTTTATTGGGATAGTTTTATTGTTATGTTTGTGCTGGTGTTGGGGGTTTTGTAGTTGCTGATTTTTGAATTAGGTGGTCTGATTAGACACAAAATATATTTAAAATTGTAGTATCTTCTTGGGAGATTTCCTAACTGAATTTTCAACTACACTGAATTTAAAAAATATTTCAATTAGAGCTGTAATCTATTTTAGACTAAATTATCCAGGAATAGTTTTCATTTAGAAAAGAATAACGACGTCAGCAAAACTACAATTTATTGATCTCTTATAATCAATGATTGCTGTATTCCTGATCAAGTTGCAACAATCGCTTCAACTAAATTTAATATAGTTGGCAATTTAGATTTAAAAACGTTCAAGGTCATTAGAATGAATCAGCATTTCAACATCAACAATATGTTGATCTGTAGGAAGCATGTAATTAGCGTCTCTAACAATCGATTGCATAAAATTCGTAGCGGATTTATTATGTCCATTCACTTGGATATACCTTTCCTTGAGAACCAAATTTGCTGAGGAACATCAACAAATTATTATTTCCCACTCCAATAAAGTTCTCTCAAAAATGCACGTCTATTTTCTTGAATAAAATTGTCTATCTCTCCGCCTTCAATTGTGTACTTTCATCTTTCTTCCACTTTTAATACCATAGATTCGACACAAATTTAGATAGATACACCTTACAACTTTTACGGGCCTGTGTTATAAATAGAGCGGACTAGGTACCAAAGTTAAAATTTAATAATAGTAAGTAAATACTGTTATCATCCCAGAAACTGGAAATTTGATTGGGTAACCTTTCGACCTGAGATTACAAAAAATCTCGTAAACTTGGGCATTCAATTCGTGTCCAATTGTCGCTTTGGATGTTGAGAAGCCTTGAGCTAGGATTCCTTTTCTTGCTGGCAGGTATAGCATTCTTTTAGAGATGTTAAATCTTTCTCCTTAAAAAAATAAAACAGAAAATATTTAGGTCAGTTTTATCAAAGACGACTAGAATATTATAACCCTAGTCGATGTAAATATACAAATTTTCTGTAATTTCATCAATTCGTTAAAATAATTTAATTTAAATGTCACAAGGTTGAAGTATTGCTGTCGTATTTTCAGAAAGATATTTAAACGATTTATATTTGAATAATTCTCAGTTTTATGGCACCCAGCATTATCCAAAATTAAAAAATTTCTTCTTCGATATATTATCCCGTGTTGAAAATTTTATTTGTCATCCACGAATTTTTTGAATGAATACATAGGATTCCTATCCAACATATCGAAATCTCTTAGCAACGATGAAATCTGAATTTTTTAATAACCAAAAGTTACATTTTTCAAAATTAAATTTAGACATCAAAGAACTCTGGCTCTTTCTTTATTGTGTTCAATTCAATTGTTTAATTTATAATGTTAACTAAATTTTTTAATTTTTTTGCTCGTGAACTAACTAAGTGGACTGACTATTGCTAATTTATAAACAAAAAAATCAATTATAATCAAATAACGAATAAATTTACCCTACAAATATAAACACATCAAATTAATGTACAGAAATTTCAAAAATGTTATCTCTACGGACTATCCTCCATCCTGAATAGCTTAAAATATACGTTCACGACTTTAGTTCAAAAATGCCTTTTATTTCTGACCATAACTCGTCTCAAACGCGATTAATTTAGCATTGTTCAAGGTCGACTTTAATTCCTTTCAAGAGGCATTTTAAAAAAGGTATTGAAGCACACAACATCCCAGATGAAAAGTCTGCCTCCATGGAAAGATATAGCCATTTAGAAATTATTTTTTTAATTCAATAAATATAGCGTCACTATAAATAACACATCAACTTTAATAACTGCTATGAAACTTATTGGATACTCCTAGTGTTGTTGTGGTGCTGTTCATGTCCGTTTTTCTCGATAAGAAGAAAATGAATCCCATGGGCCCTCCTGCAGAAGTAAATTATAAAAAAGATATGGTGGATGCAGGAACGATGTCTCTGGGGCTGGATAATGCCACAAGAGCTTATATAAACAATAACCCTACGTTTGGAAGTCGTGTTGCCAATACTAACTTTCACACTCTTTCTGCCATTATTGAGGATGTCGATTGTGTCTCTAAGAATGAATGGGTGTCACAGGCTGTTCATGCCACCAGACAAAGACTGGGGAGAATACCCAGAGGTGGCTGGAGTTTTATCCTTGAAAAGTTCAACGTGAAATTTTCTGAGAGTACGAGTCTAACCAGATTGAAAAATATGGCCAATCTCAAACCAGTAGTTGGTAACAATAATGAAGCTGGTGGATCTAATAGCAAACAATTCCCAACAAGGGAACAAGTGGAAATCTCCAATTTCAGAAATTGCCTGGAAGAGATTAATTTCCAAATTAAGGAAGTTAAATCGATACCGAGAGAGGCTCGTAAGCCTACATGGAAAATTCCAAGAAAATATGTCAAAGCTGATATTTTAATGGGATTAAACTCTGCAATATATCATATTACAAAGGACGATCCACCTCGAGATATCAATGCAATTTGTGATATTTTATATGCTGCCCAGTGTGCCTACTCAGTCTTAACTAAGAAAGTTAAGCCACAGACCACATGGTTGGGAAATACCGAGGCGAAGATCTCAAAATTATCCGCAGAACTAGAACTTGTAAATTGTTACGTAAGACAGGCTCTGCCACAGTGTGAAAAACAAAATGTGATGGATATTCTATGTCGTTATGGATATAAAAAGAAGAAAAAAGGAGAGCTTTCGAGAATCGAATCCTTACTACATGACCTAATCAGAGTTAAGAAAAAACAAATTGCTGTATATAACTCGAGGAAGGACTTCCGTAAGGACAATGTTTGCTTCGAACTAAACAGAAGAAGATTTTACAGAAACTTATCAAAGAGTAATGAAGTCACAACATACTCTTTTGACGATGAGGAGTGCATGTCGTTCTGGGAAAAAGTATGGAGCAAAAGGCGCGAAATATCCGTGTCACTGGACAATGTTAGTAAAAGAATAACCGGCAGTGAAGACATGTTGCCAGATTTAACAAATAATTACATAATGGAGATCATTAAATATCTTCCTGACTGGAAGGCACCGGGATGTGACGGAATATATAATTTCTTCATTAAAAGACTAGAATCTCTGCATGAATTTTTATGTGTTGAAATCAAGAAAATAATCAACGGTGATTACATGCCAGAAAACTGGTTTTATACTGGAATTACATATCTAATTCCTAAAAAGAACGATTGTGAGACCCCGAAAGATTTACGGCCTATAACATGCATGTCGACACTTTATAAGTTAGTTACCAAGTGTGTTAATGGAAAACTGTCTGAGTTCATGGATGTATTTGGCTTAATTTCCGACAATCAACTTGGTACGAGGAGACAGTGTCAGGGTGCTAAAGAACAGGCCCTTATTAACCAATGCCTAAATAAAGAGTATGGAAATGGGCTATACTCTGCATGGATTGATGTCAAGAAGGCTTTCGATTCTGTTGACCACGACTTTCTATTTCATGTGTTGGAGTGCTCTGGGATACCTGTATGGATTGTTAACTTTGTGAAAAGGACTGTACGAATGTGGACTGTAAAGCTCCATGTTGACGGAAGGAGAATTGGTTCTGTAAAGTTGAGCCGAGGGATTTTACAAGGAGACTCGTTATCTCCGCAACTGTTTGTTATGGTGATGGACCCACTAAGCAGGATTCTTAATGCCATGTTTCCAAAGGTTCAGATTAATCAACAGGACCCAAATATGTTGACCTATTCTACTAATCATTTGTTCTTCATTGACGACCTAAAGATATTCGCTCTTAAAGAAGATGTAGTAATTAAAATGATGGAAGCTGTTGATGGATTCTTTAAAACTGTTGGCTTGGAGATGAATTCAGAAAAGTCTGCATCAAATGTCAAATCTTTATCTTGTTGTGAGACTTTGGAAGGAGTCAAAGGATATCGCTACTTGGGTGTACTTGAAGATGCAGGAAGTAATGTTCTTAAGAGTAAAGTAATGGATTCTATCCTTGGAAATGTAAAGGAAAGGATAACCATGCTTTCAAAGACGAAATTAAATGCGGTAAATTTATTCCACGCTATAAATGAACATGCCATTTCTCTATATAATTATTACATTGGACTCATTAATATTGAACCTCATGAATTTGATTGTATTGACCGTCAAATACGACAACTTCTTACGACTCTCAGACTCCATCTCAAACCTGCAAATAAAGAGAGGTTATATTTAAATCGGAAATCTCTTGGGAGAGGACTTGCTTCAGTCTCTTTCAGAAGTGAACTGATACTTTTCCAGTTCATGAAAAGTTTAGAAAGACAGTCGACAGTATGCTTACGGAGATCGGGAATCCTGCGTGTGATACAAATAAATAAATGGCATATGGCCACAATTGCAGGATTTCTCGCCTCCAAGTATGCAATTCTCGACATGGAGAATTTGGGTGTTGAATTTATCAAAGATGCTCAAAGAAAATATTTGCTTAAGAACATCAATTGTAAAATGCTACATTCGGTTCTATTCAAATGCATGGACGAACAAAATGTTGATCTAGCCACATCCTCAGAGTGGTTATCTAAAGGAAATAATGGTCCACGGAGTGAAGCATTGTACTGTCTCTTGCAGGATAGGAATTTGTTCTTCACATCCATGGGATCTTTATGCAGTCACTGCAAAAAATGCAAGAAAACAGTTGATCATTTGGCTACGCAGTGTGGAAAGATGTTAAACAGTGATTATCTGCGGAGACACAATGAAGTTGTGAAGTGCATTCACCTTCATTTGTGTCGAACCTACGGTATTAAGAGAGGAAGCAAATTAAAGACTCATTCTGTTCAGTCCATATTATCGACGCAGAATGTTGAAATCAGAGTCGATATGTCAATCATGACGGAAACTAAAGTTCAATCCAACAAACCAGATATCTTCGTGTATGACAAAACCAAACAAGAGATAACCTTAATTGAAGTTGGCATCACGTCACAAGATCGCCTCAAACAAGTAGAAATCGAGAAATTTCGTAAATATGATCTGCTCGCAAACGAACTTTCGATACTTTATGATGCAAAGGTAAAGATTATCCCGGTTGTCTTGACCTGGGACGGTGTTGTTTCGAGATATTTCAAAAACTATATGGACAAATTATCGATCGAAAAAGCCACAAGAACTTATATTCAATCTGTCGTTTTAAAAAGGACTCTAGAAAGCATGGTAGTTGAACACAGACATGGAGTGAGAGTATCTGCCGAAGAATACGCCTCTGCTGCTTACCAGCTTGCAGAAGTGGCATGCTGCCGTGACACGCCGGTGAAAGATGTGAGACAAATAGAAAATCTATCTGACTGGGAGATGGAGAGTGAGAAGGAACTGGTTGCAAGCTCTTCTCCTAAAAGGAGGAGAAAGATTCCAATAAGCGGGACTGAGAATCTAAATTAAATAGTCTAGCTTAAGTTAAATTTTGTTTCTTTTAATAATAGACTAATATCAATTGGATACTCCTTTCTTCCGTTGTTGCCAACACTCATTTTTGTAATTTACATAGAAGCTCGATTGCTGTTTCCAGCGAGAACTGTCAATTCATTCCATACACACGTGACATATAATATCTTGCCGTGTTTATCCACATGAGCGACAATAGACGCACTAATCTTATCCCAAACTCTGTAGTATGTTGGACATGTTTGAAAATTGGGCACTGGGAGCATATAAAAAAATCAATCGTATTAACACTCTAAAAACTGATCCAAAATTGATTCATTTATGAAAATGAATCCTTGAAATGTATTTGCAACTTTTGTTGAGAAGATTGTTGTGTTGAGAATTTTGTTGAATTTCCGGCATTTTCAATTCAGAGCAAACAGCCATTTTATTTTTGCTGCAAAAAATGTTTTTTAACAGTTTAACTTGATTGACACTAAATTTAATACTTGGTTTTTTAGGAAATAGGACGTAAAATAAAGACTTTAAAAAACTTGCAACTTTATCCTAAAATCGTTCAAATTTCTTTAAACTGAAAGTCTCTTTATAAAAGTCTGAAGAAGAGATTGTGGAAAGATTTATTAATTGTCTAATGAATACAAATGTGAAGCTTACTGAGTCTTTCCGGTGGTTTATATGTGAAGAAATGCTACGTTTGTTCGAGATCGGAACTTATTTTTCGAAAAACCGAATTAAAGTGCACTCATTCCAACATTGTAAAAAACATTGATTATTTGGCTACAAAATGTGACCGAATGCTCATCAGTGATTATTTTTAGAATTCTACAAAAGACCGGTTTAATAAAAAAGATCCCAGAAAGTATTCGAGTTGAGTACAGCTGTGGGTGGATGACAAAGATGACTGTCAGCAGATTGAGGTCAATGATTTGTTCGACATTACAAGATTGAGGTCAATGATTTGATGAAGAATTCAAAGAACGACGCTTTAACGAATGACATGATGAGGACAATAAAAGGAGGTTAAAAAATGAACAGAAAGACTCTCAACTCTAAAAATCTTAGGATGAAGAAGTTTTTGCAGAAATAATAAGAATAGTTCAAAAAATGACGTAAAAGTTGAGAATTCCATCTTTTATTAATTTGATATGAATTAGTTATTTTTATTTAACTTTATCATAATTTTTATTACATTAAATTATAAGAATTAAATTTATACTGTTCTCATTTAATGACCTCAAATACAGCTGTGTTATTCTCTCGCATTCGCGAATTCATAAAAGATGATAAAAATTTAGAAAGGGTACCAAATCATATTTCCACTTGTCTTCAAAATATTTTTTTTGATACGGAACTTGAAAAAAAACTTTTTGACCTTTACGAAAAGGCTCCTCAATTTGACTGTCATCCATCAATTCCTTTCAATGGCCTTCGAAGTTATTTCTCTATTTTGGATAAGTCAATCAAACCAATCTATGACATAACCGTCGAAATATCCACAGAAAAATACAACAGCAAAGCCCAAACAAATAATCTACGTCAGCACGTTGATATTCTAGAACAGATGCTAAAACTGGCTGATGTGATGGACCTACTTGTGTCTCCAAATACAAGCAGCTCCAATCCTCGGCAAATGGAGCAAGTAATCGAAAAGATAAACCAAGTTGACCAAACTGTATTTTTTCGCTCAAAAATGGCATTTTTTGTAATATTGATTGATAATTTTCGAGTTTCCAAGTGCCTTCCACAAACCTTTAAATCTCTTGGCTTCATTTTTTGTGGCCTGTCGAGTCAAAAATACGGCGACGAAAGGTAATTTTTTATCAAGTATGTTCGACATTGCAAGATTGACCAACTCCGACTATTTTCTCAGATCGAAATTTGTTTTTATTCATTTATTCACATAGATTGCTTTTTTTAATAATTTTGTGAACTTGCAGGCAGTTACTGATGTTTGGAATTTAACTGAAAAACCACTGTTTACTGTATTTCTAGTTCTTATTCAAGTTTTTTCTTAACAATTTGAATCGCCTTTCATTTAATAAATTGTTCGATGGTTTTCATTCCCCAAAAATCAATGACCTATTTTTGATACACCCTCCTGAGGGGGATCCCGTGTCTGTCCGACTTATATCTTACAATGTTCTCTATTTGTTGTGATTTTATTAGTTTTTTGATAAAGAAAGTGTGTCGGAGAATATTTCTGACGATTTAATAATTCACTTCCATGGGGGAGGGTTCATCGCCCATACATCTGCCAGTCACTTGGTGGTCTCTTATTTCGTATTTATAGACATATTTGACTGCGTTAAGTCGAGCTACCAATTTGCCCATTCTTTCTGTTGACTACTCGCTTGCTCCAACGGCTCCATTCCCAAAGGCGATTGATCAATGTTTCTATTCTTACAAATGGGCCCTTGAAAATCTTAAATTTCTTGGTATGTTAAATTATATTAATAAATATAGGCACTAGAGGTCGAAAAATTATTATGTTCGGTGATAGTGCGGGTGCGAATTTGGTGTTGACAGTTGCGGCTAAAACTATAATGGAAGGTCTACGTAAGCCAGATGTGCTTTTTTGGGCATATCCTTACTTTTCACTGTCATTGAATGCAACTCCTTCTCGTTTTCTCTCAGTTGTTGATTTTGTTGTCTCATTTTCGTCAAGTTATGCTGCTATTTCTGGTTCTTTTTATTGAAAATTTGGCAGCATATTTGAAGGTTGATATTCGTTCCGAAAACCAGCGAGTTCCTCAATTTTCTGGTTTTGATTCGGACACTATCGATTCCATGTTGTCCAAATACAATCTGGGGTATTGGATAGGCGACGTTGCATCCAAAATTCTGGACGAGGACATTAGAAACGACCCTTGGGTCTCTCCAGCTAATTTCAGTGATGAAATACTGAGGACATTGCCTCCTGTTAGAATATTTGTATTAAGCCCTAATAACCGAGAATAGGTGGGGAGTTATGACTCATTGTTGGATGATTCGATTTTTATGGCAAAGCGTCTTTATGATATTGGTCACAATGTTCAGCTTCGCGTCATTGACGGATTTCCTCATGGGTTTTTACACTTGTACGGAATTGCTGAAGAAATTGACACAGAAATCAAGATTGCGTTTGACAGTTTTTCGGAATTTACTAATTAACTATTTAAAAGTTTAATGTCTTCTAATAATTGCCTCAATTAATATTCATACCGAGTATTTTTTTAGTTGTTTGCCTGTTAAGCGATGAATTTCCGATTATACATTTTTTCCATTCGGTAAGGACTATTGTTTTCTTGCTGGATTAATATAAAAACCATTCAAATAAAAAATATTTATTGTAACGATTAGCGTTGTTTCTGGTTTTATTCCACGAGGACAGACAGCGAGTTATGTAGTAAAATAATTATTCTTATTTAATGCTGTCAAGATCAGAACTAATTTTCGGTTGGCTTAGCTATCTTACTAGCAGGTATGTTGAATCGATGATTTTTGTCCATATTAACGGTAGCTAATTTTTTATAGATTGAGGCTATGACGATTCACAAATTTTTTTAATAATGAAAATCTTGTCAACATGAATCAATTTTTTTATATTGCATTTTTTAAAATATTATTTCTAGCATTAACGACAAACTTTCCAGGATCATTTGGCAGTTTTAATGTTGTTGAATTGCATAAAATGACATTGTTTATTAATTCAATAAAATTACATCATTCTATAACGTCAATACAAATAATACACCAATTTTAATAACTGCTACGAAAGTTATCAGACATTCCTTTCCTTTGCCGTTGCCAACACTCACTTTTATAATTTAAATAGAAGCTCGATTGCTGTTTCTAGCGAGAACTGTCAATTCCATACACACACGACATACACACGTGACATCTAATATCTCCCCGTGTTTATCCACATGAGCGACAATAGACGCACTAATCCTATCCCAGACTCTGTGGTATGTTGGACATATTTGAAATTAGGCACTGGGAGCATATGAAAAATCAATCGTATTAACACTCTAAAAACTAATCAAAAATGCATGAAAAATTGTACGGAGACTACAATCACAAAATTCACTGTTCTGGCCGACCTCATCACAAATATATTCATTTAATTTAAAAAGAAAATCGGATTCTATAAATATTCAAAAAAAAGTGAAGATAAGGCGGACGAAGATACGATAAAGGAAAACTATGAGGAGATTGTCGATAGTGATTCAGTTATTAATTTGTTTTGTTGATCTCAATTTATGCATACTGATGGTGCTAATACTCCTATTAATACCGATTGTTGTTTATTTGTTGCAGATTTAATATTTACCTTCAAATTTATACTACACAATTATTGACTCATATAAAAATAATTTATTCAATTGAAATTAATGATGGAATACAAGTTGGATTATGTCGTTTTTTATGAGAACATTATATCAAATAAATTATATTGTTTGAATGGTTTGTTTGTTTCTTTGAATTTGTCACATTTGATTAATAAATACGTTTTTTTGATTTTAATATGATAAATTAAAAATTGATTCATTTATGAAAATGAATCCTTGAATTGTATTTGCAGCTTATGTTCTTTCAATGTATATTTAGAATGTTATTATGTTACGAATGATTTTTTAATAAAAGAATTTTAAATCTCTAAACTGGTTACTCCTCTGGCCGGTTGCTGTCGAAACCCTGGGATTGATTGGAAAGGAGTCGTTGTGCTTCCTCAAGTGTATTGGACGTCTCGAGACCTTGAGAACACACAATCCTCTGGAGACGAGATGGCTCCTGGAGAATTTTAAATTAACTTGTGTTGATAAAACTATATTCAAATTTAACAGGATGTATTTAACTACCGATACTTGAATTTATATTAATTGTTATGTAACTATTCGATTATTATATAATAAATTTCATAACTTTCAGATTTTAAAGTCTTTCTGTTCAAATTTTATAAAATGGAACGAAATAGGTAATTTTAGAATAAAAAAGACAATTGACAAAAACTAGACAATAAAATATTTACAGAAAAAGTATTAGTTGCAAGTTCTAACTAAAAAATTGTTTAGTTACTAAGTTAAATTTTTTGGTTAATTTTTTTTAGCTTTTAGGTCAATAAAGTTAGTTTTTGGTTAAAATTTTTATTTTTTAGCTTAATAGAATCGCCCTAGTTATTATAATTAATTTGAAGTTTAAAAATTGAATTTTTAGTGTTTAAAAAGAGGCTTTACCTTTTTATGCCCCGCAACCACTGAAGGCCGCTTTCAACTTGACTGGTCGCATTTAAATGCTTTTTGCTGTGACATGTTTATAGAACACTATCCATATGGCCATGCGGCCACTTATTCTTTACTATTAAATTACAAGAAAAAAGCTAATCGATGTCAGTTTTAGTCTGCTAGAACATTTTAATTAATGTCAGTTTTAGTCTGTACCCACCATCCTCGGGAGGTAGACTGGCTATTGCAACGGTTCTCGATCGCCGTTATCCGGGGGAACAGTTTGGCAATCCGCCAGGCTGTAGTTGTTTAAACCAAACAGTTAATGAATAAAGTATTCCTTGTGCTCTTTTGGATGGGTTTTCATAAAATCTGTTTTTAGCAACAATGACAATATCTTCAGCATAGAAAAAGAGTTCACTCTAGCATAAAGCTCTAAATAAATTAATAGAATTAAAACTAAAAAAAGAACAATACCGATTTTGTAAATATTATTATAAATTTGTTTAATAAATACGAAAAATCTGAATTGGAAATAAAACAGCTCATTTGCAAGAATTAACTAAAGATTGACGAATAAATTAAAATATTGTAGCAGACTAAAACTGTCAGTGATTAGCACTTTACTTGTAATTTAATAGTAAATAATAAGTGGCCGTATGGCCATATGGATAGAAATTCATAAACTCAAACGTACGTATCACAACAAAAACAACAAAAAGCATATAAATGCGACTACTCGATAACAAAGCGAGCTTCAGTGGTTGCGGGGCATTAAAAGGAAAAGCCTCATTTTTACACCAAAAAATTAAATTGACATGGAAAGTGTGCTGAAACAATTGAATCCTATGTTTATTTTTCAAACTTCAAATCAATAATATTTAGTTTTTAAAATTTTTGACCGTTTGAGATTTTGAATTTCAGGTCAGTGAGAACGTAAACAATCTGACAAATCTCTGATCTTTCGTTTTGAAAAAAGAAGGCTTGGGGAAACAGAACTTTTCCGACAAAACAGGACTGTCACTGTGTTCCTTTCAAAGACTATCCTGTGTTTCTTACAAACAAGGAGATGGCCCTTACAAAAAATCGAGTAATAGCTCTTTGAATGACTTGGTTGAAAAAAATGCTATCTTCGGCACTAAGACTTATCGCCTTACCTGCCACCCAGACATTATCTTTTCTAAGACCCTAGGGAAGCCTTTGAGGGACAATTCCTGGGTGTCCGAGAGCTCTACTCGCCATCCTAAGCCATGGGCTAGCCGGATGGCTCGTCTTCTGACTTTCTTGAGCGCGTCAACGTACTTCTCCCGGTCCTCGCAGAAGAACGTAAACAATCAGAAGTGCCAGGCATGTACGCCATAGGTCAACACGGGTAACACTATGGCGTTAAACACACGTAGCTAAGCACCTCTCCGCAGCCGGAAAGCACGCAACGCGCCTAATCGCTGCATTGCACGCATTTTCGTACGTGCAATGTGATCATCAAACTTACCGGACGGCTTAAAGAGCACGCCCAAATAAGTCATCCGATCAACTGAGCAATTGCTGACCCGTTCAGCAATAACCTAGGGGCGTAATTAGTGTAACCCCTCGTCCTTTTACAGACTTTGAGAACACTGCACTTGTCCGCACGCATCTTTAGACCCCTACTCCCACACCAGTTTACAAGTCCATCCACAGCAACCTGTAGCCTACGACACGCACACTCAGGTTTCATGCTCAGTCACAATTTTATAAAATTTGAAATAAATCAGGGTTTAATTGAACGCTTTAATCAAACATTGACACGAGCTATGCCAAAACTATTGGATAAAAAAAGAACTAAAAATTGGCAACAATTTTTAGACAAAGTTACTTTTTCCTATAATACGACACATTACTCGGCGATCAATGAGACCCTTTTCAAAAAGTTTGGGATTATTTCTGGAATTAACAGTGTGATTCATGAAATACAAGTTATAAGCTCATTTATAATTTAGATTAAAATATGAGGTCTCGTTTGTAGAAGATGAACTTGAAAGTAAAATGATGTATTTATTTTTAGAAACGAATAATAAAATTTCTGATTTTACTCCCCTAGGCATGAATTCCAGGTCGTCCCAGTTTTTGAAACTTTTGCCATGAAGTTTGAGATCCCTTTCCAGAATTGCCGGAAGAGTGGATCTAGGTCTTCCACGATATTTGTCTCCATTTTCGGAGAAATAATCGTTCATTGCCCGATTGGCCGGAGCTCTGGGGTCCATTCGCAAAATATGGCCAAATAATTTCCACCGGCCTCCAACAATTTCTTGAGACAACGGGGTAGCATCGTAATGTTTATACAGAGATAGATTGTTAATTTTTGATGGCCAGTATATTCCGTGTAAGAGACGTAGTTGTTTACGGTGAAAAGAGCCTATAGTCTTCAGTTCAGTCTCCGAGATCCCCCATGTTGACGAGTTGTATAGTAGAACAGTCTTTACGAATGCATTATAAAGCTTTGATCTGAGGGCCATTTTTTACGTATTCTGCTCAGAGCCGTGGTAGCATCTTTCTGCGAGAAATGTCTTCACTATCTCCAACTAGGGAGCCGAGTTTGGGGCGACCTATAATCTTTGCGGGATCTCGTCCGCAACAGAGAAGCATGGACGAGGATGGTCCAGAAGATTGTTTCGCTTGTGACACGTGTGGGATTATAACTTTGTTTATGTTCCTACGGAATGTGTTATAATAATAGGCATGAATTCATCTTATTTTAAAAGAATAAATAAAAAATGAGAGTACACAAAAATATGATTTTGAAATAAGGAATGAGGTATAATTGAATAATAACAGTTTAGGTTCTATTCGAGTCAATGCGATTTAACATTTTATCAAATAGTACATTTACAAACACATGTTTATCTGAATATAATGAGAAATTATGTAAAGACAATGCATCTGATTCAAATCCGGGTCACGTAAATTATTTTGTTTCAAATGGAAAAAAAATTATTGGAGGGAATCTGGAATTTTAACTCAACGATGTACCAGAAAGATCACCAATATCACGCGTCTTATTTAATTTATTATATTTATTAAATATCTGTCTAAATAAAATATAAATTCTGAATTCAATATTATTACAAAATTTTTGTATTAGCCAAACAAACTGAAATTAAATTAGTAAATTCTCTTAAAAACTGATCAGTAAACATAAAAAAGACATACCTCGTAGAATAAGCAAAGTTGCTTCCAGTTTTTTGTTTTCCCGCCACATTTGATTTAGGTTTACCATCATTTAAGCTAGCCATGATAATTGGCTTATCCAAAGAGATATTTAATTTTTTATTTAAACTGCCCTAAAATTATATATGATAAATTAAAACTTCATTAAGTGAAATTCCAATGCTTCCTGCCAATGATTCCTAAAAAATCAAATCCCTGCCCAAACCCTTTTACTTCCCTTCAAAAATTCTGTCGACTGATTCAGAATCTTGTCGATTATGGACTGGTCGTCTCCCTTCATGCTAATCATTTCACTCGATTCTGTTTCTTTTTGACGTTTCGATAATAATTCGACCTCCTTTTCTTTATTTTTCACAATATTTTGTAGATCTTGCACTTGATTATTCAAATTATCAACATTTTTCTACAAAAAATCAACAAAACTAGATGCCTTATGTTGATTAGTCGCATTTTCAATATCAAATCTCAATTTCTACAACAAGCTAACTTAAAAACAAACCTCGTTGTCCCCTTCCAACTTAGATATAACATCCAAATACTTGATTACAGCACTGCTCTCGTCCTTTAGCCACATTGCTTGGAAGGGCGGTTTTGAAGCTGACCAATTATTTTCTAACATAAGATAAAAAAAAACTACCCAAATTTTGATCAAATGTCAAATCCGTGTTTATTTCTTCTGGAATTTCTTTATTTCCACGGAATCGGCTAAGTTCAATTTCCTGTCTGACTTTAACCAGTTCGTCCTTGAGGAGATCCTTTGAGGTGGTCAACTTGTCGGATTCGTCATTCAAAAGTCCTGACATTTGGCATAAATTCTAAAACATTTTTATAGCGTTTTGTACATATATTTCCTCGTTTTTTGTGTTGAGTTCATTTTTTAAGCTAATCAACTCTAATTTCATTGTTTTGTGGGAAGATATGAGTCCATCCAGTTGACTGCTAAAGTTATCGCAAGCTTAATAAAATAAATTTTTATTTTTACTGGTTTGAAGGCGACACTTTTCTTCCTCCAACATGTAATTAGAGGCTTTGAGGGTGTCAAACTCCTTTAAATAAAAATAACTAAAATTACTTTCATTTTCTTGTTTTTCTCTTCCAATTCTGATTCCAAATTTTTGATCTCATAATTTTTAGATTCCAAAGACATTTTTAGGTTATCAGAATCTTTCATGAGTACTTTCAAGTATTTTTGCAAATCCTTAAATAATAAAAATAAAAACTTCTACTTCATTTTGATTACTTTTACGATTTAATTTTTCCGATTCCAGTACTTTGAGTTTTGTCTCGGCTTTTAGTTTTTCGCCCATACGAGATATTTCATTTTCCAAAGCCTTTAAAACTATTATTAAATAAAAAACGATTATTTTTGCTTCTTTTTCTTTCAAAATAATCTCATATTTGCCACATTTTAATTCTTGTGAATCAACCTCTCCCTTCAATATTTTCAATTCGTTTTTAGCCAAGTTCAGCTCATTTGAGACGTTCTAACATCTCAACCTCACAAAAAACTCACCAAATAGTCCTGATTGCGAATCGCTTCTTTACAGGGTGTTTCGTTTACAAAATTTGCTTGGAGAGATGGTTCGTTTTCAAAGTTGTATTTGTTTTCTCCTGCGCTTGTAAAATCTTTTCTGGTTATTTCAAATCGAGTTTGGCTGTTTTCGATTTCATTTTGAACTTTGATTATTTCTTCCTGAAGAAGGCTCCTTGATTTGGCAAGTTTTTCAGATTCGCTGTCTAAAAATCCTGACATTTGACATAAATCCTAAAATTCAGTTTCTATGCAAAAAATACATATATTTCTTCATTTTTGAACTTTAATTTGTTTTTTAAGTCAACTAACTCGTTCTTCATTTCCCTCTGAGACACGATTAGCCCGTCCAACTGTCCGTTAAATTCCTGGCAGTCTAAAATCCAATAAACCTACGAATACTCAAATTCAACTCCTCTTTATTTGTTCTCATATCAGAATTTTCCAATTTTTGTAATTCCTTAAAAAATAGTAAAAATGAAGTACTTCAAGTTTTTCAGTTTTGTTGTTGAGTTCTTGTTTCAAGTTCATTACTTCACAACTAAGAGATTCGTTTAGAATTTTGACGTTGTTGTAATCTGTCATGATTGCGTCAATATGATACTTTAGTTTCTAATAAAATAAGCTTTGTTATTTTACTTGATTTTCATCTTTTTCTATTTCCAATTTTTCTGTGATTTCTTTTGCGCTGGAAAAAGCGGTTTGCAATTCCTAAATTTGATTCAATTTGTCTACTCTAATCTGGGAGTCCTTTTCATTCGCAATCTCCTCGTTCTCAAATTTGTTTCTTTTTATCAATTCGTTTAATTCTCTTTTAAGGATTGAACATTGTTCAAGAATATTCTTAATAATCACACAAGTATAATTTTACTTGATTTTCTTGTTCTTTTTCGTTAATTTTGTCATTATATATATCATTATTTTTTTGAATACAATCCTTCAGATTCTAAAAATATTAGTTTTTATTTTACATTAATCTCCTGTTCATAAAAAAGCATATTTTCCTTCAAATCTGTCATTCTTGCCTGCCAATTAGACTCTGAGATTTCAGTTTGAGCATTCAAATCAGAAATCATATACAAAGCGTCGGCATAGTCGTCTTTCAAATTCTACCAATTATATATCTAGACATACTTGGAGTTCCATTTGAGTTAAGTAAAGTCGATTAGACAGGTCATCTACCAATTCTTGATGTTCTTCAGAAGAAATAATTTCTTGGTTGTTGGCTTGAAGAATGAATTCTTCATTGATTTCATTTTCAACGTTGAAATAGTCTTTTTCTGGTTTATTTGCGGTTTGTATTTCTTCAGTCATAACTTGGTCCGAAAAATTGTCGAAATTCTTTTTTTTAATACAACAATATTACATTTTGTATTTCTGTTTGTCTTTCGGGATATTTTGATAATTTTTTTTCCAATTCTCGAATTTGTGTTTTTAAAGCGTCATTGACCATATCCTTGCCCCGGATGACCGCCTCGAGTCGGACAGTCTCGTCGTCCGTAGATTCTGAATCAAATGTCACTTTTTTAGCCTTTCTGATTCCAGAATTCTGAAAATCATAACATTTGACGATTCAAACTTCTGGTTTCAAGTTTTCGAAAGTCTCTCCTATATTTTCAGGACCAAGTTCACCCAAACTGTCCAACTCACATTCAATAACAATTCCAGGAACACCTTCTGCAGTGCACTAAAGATTTTAAGAGCTATGTAAAATACAGGTTCGGACTGATAGGACATCTCATGTTCAGGTTGTTCAAATTTCTCGAAATCTCTAAAATCGATTTTTTAAGTCCATGTTTAAACTTGATTGGAAAATCGATTTCTTCTATTTTTTGATTTTCCAAGTTCTCATCCTCAGATAAACTCGTGTCTAAATAAAGTTGTTTTATAATCAATCAAACGGTTATCAATGTTTATTTTTACGTCCGAATCAGATTTTTGTTGTCTAACCAAGTTTTCGGAGGTCTCCAGACGATTGTCGTCTGCAGTTGCAAACAGTGGAGAGAGCGTAGTGTAAAGAGCAATTTTTGAGTCCTGCAAGTTCTCGAGAGCGTTGGAATAGTTTTTAGATGTGGAATACATAAATTCGTAATCGTGGATATATTTCTGATTTAAAGCTTCTAA